>NC_048569.1:13277797-13409390 GCF_013265735.2 Oncorhynchus mykiss | reverse complement strand
TGTAATCAGCTTCAGTGGGATGAAGACAGCTAGAGAAGACTGTAATCAGCTTCAGTGGGATGAAGACAGTTTTAGAAGACTGTAATCAGCTTCAGTGGGATGAAGACAGCTTTAGAAGACTGTAATCAGCTTCAGTGGGATGAAGATATCTTTAGAAGAAAATAATCAGTTTCAGTGGGATGAAGACAGCTTTAGAAGACTGTAATCATCTTCAGTGGGATGAAGACAGCTTTAGAAGACTGTAATCAGCTTCAGTAGGATTAAGACAGTTTTAGAAGACTGTAATCATCTTCAGTGGGATGAAGACAGCTTTAGAAGACTGTAATCAGCTTCAGTGGGATGAAGACAGCTTTAGAAGACTGTAATCAGCTTCAGTGGGATGAAGATATCTTTAGAAGAAAATAATCAGTTTCAGTGGGATGAAGACAGCTTTAGAAGAAAATAATCAGCTTCAGTGGGATGAAGACAGCTTTAGAAGACTGTAATCAGCTTCAGTGGGATGAAGATAGTTTTAGAAGACTGTAATCAGCTTCAGTGGGATGAAGACAGCTTTAGAAGACTGTAATCATCTTCAGTGGGATGAAGACAGCTTTAGAAGACTGTAATCAGCTTCAGTAGGATTAAGACAGTTTTAGAAGAATGTAATCAGCTTCAGTGGGATGAAGACAGCTAGAGAAGACTGTAATCAGCTTCAGTGGGATGAAGACAGTTTTAGAAGACTGTAATCAGCTTCAGTGGGATGAAGACAGCTTTAGAAGACTGTAATCCGCTTCAGAGGGATGAAGACAGCTTTGGAAGACTGTAATCAGCTTCAGTGGGATGAAGATAGTTTTAGAAGACTGTAATCAGCTTCAGTGGGATGAAGACAGCTTTAGAAGACTGTAATCATCTTCAGTGGGATGAAGACAGCTTTAGAAGACTGTAATCAGCTTCAGTAGGATTAAGACAGTTTTAGAAGAATGTAATCAGCTTCAGTGGGATGAAGACAGCTAGAGAAGACTGTAATCAGCTTCAGTGGGATGAAGACAGTTTTAGAAGACTGTAATCAGCTTCAGTGGGATGAAGACAGCTTTAGAAGACTGTAATCAGCTTCAGTGGGATGAAGACAGCTTTAGAAGACTGTAATCAGCTTCAGTGGGATGAAGATATCTTTAGAAGAAAATAATCAGTTTCAGTGGGATGAAGACAGCTTTAGAAGAAAATAATCAGCTTCAGTGGGATGAAGACAGCTTTAGAAGACTGTAATCAGCTTCAGTGGGATGAAGACAGCTTTAGAAGACTGTAATCATCTTCAGTGGGATGAAGACAGCTTTAGAAGACTGTAATCAGCTTCAGTAGGATTAAGACAGTTTTAGAAGAATGTAATCAGCTTCAGTGGGATGAAGACAGCTAGAGAAGACTGTAATCAGCTTCAGTGGGATGAAGACAGTTTTAGAAGACTGTAATCAGCTTCAGTGGGATGAAGACAGCTTTAGAAGACTGTAATCCGCTTCAGAGGGATGAAGACAGCTTTAGAAGACTGTAATCAGCTTCAGTGGGATGAAGATAGTTTTAGAAGACTGTAATCAGCTTCAGTGGGATGAAGACAGCTTTAGAAGACTGTAATCATCTTCAGTGGGATGAAGACAGCTTTAGAAGACTGTAATCAGCTTCAGTAGGATTAAGACAGTTTTAGAAGAATGTAATCAGCTTCAGTGGGATGAAGACAGCTAGAGAAGACTGTAATCAGCTTCAGTGGGATGAAGACAGTTTTAGAAGACTGTAATCAGCTTCAGTGGGATGAAGACAGCTTTAGAAGACTGTAATCAGCTTCAGTGGGATGAAGACAGCTTTAGAAGACTGTAATCAGCTTCAGTGGGATGAAAATATCTTTAGAAGAAAATAATCAGTTTCAGTGGGATGAAGACAGCTTTAGAAGAAAATAATCAGCTTCAGTGGGATGAAGACAGCTTTAGAAGACTGTTATCAGCTTCAGTGGGATGAAGATATTTTTAGAAGACTGTAATCAGCTTCAGTGGGATGAAGACAGCTTTAGAAGACTGTAATCATCTTCAGTGGGATGAAGACAGCTTTAGAAGACTGTAATCAGCTTCAGTAGGATTAAGACAGTTTTAGAAGACTGTAATCAGCTTCAGTGGGATGAAGACAGCTAGAGAAGACTGTAATCAGCTTCAGTGGGATGAAGACAGCTAGAGAAGACTGTAATCAGCTTCAGTGGGATGAAGACAGTTTTAGAAGACTGTAATCAGCTTCAGTGGGATGAAGACAGCTTTACAAGACTGTAATCAGCTTCAGTGGGATGAAGACAGCTTTAGAAGACTGTAATCAGCTTCAGTGGGATGAAGACAGCTTTAGAAGAAAATAATCAGCTTCAGTGGGATGAAGACAGCTTTAGAAGACTGTAATCAGCTTCAGTGGGATGAAGATAGTTTTAGAAGACTGTAATCAGCTTCAGTGGGATGAAGACAGCTTTAGAAGACTGTAATCATCTTCAGTGGGATGAAGACAGCTTTAGAAGACTGTAATCAGCTTCAGTAGGATTAAGACAGTTTTAGAAGACTGTAATCAGCTTCAGTGGGATGAAGACAGCTAGAGAAGACTGTAATCAGCTTCAGTGGGATGAAGACAGTTTTAGAAGACTGTAATCAGCTTCAGTGGGATGAAGACAGCTTTAGAAGACTGTAATCAGCTTCAGTGGGATGAAGACAGCTTTAGAAGACTGTAATCAGCTTCAGTGGGATGAAGACATCTTTAGAAGAAAATAATCAGTTTCAGTGGGATGAAGACAGCTTTAGAAGAAAATAATCAGCTTCAGTAGGATGAAGACAGTTTTAGAAGACTGTAATCAGCTTCAGTGGGATGAAGACAGCTTTAGAAGACTGTAATCAGCTTCAGTGGAATGAAGACAGCTTTAGAAGACTGTAATCAGCTTCAGTGGGATGAAGACAGCTTTAGAAGACTGTAATCAGCTTCAGTGGGATGAAGACAGCTTTAGAAGACTGTAATCAGCTTCCATGGGATGAAGACAGTTTTAGAAGACTGTAATCAGCTTCAGTGGGATGAAGACAGCTTTAGAAGACTGTAATCAGCTTCAGTGGGATGAAGACAGCTTTAGAAGAAAATAATCAGCTTCAGTGGAATGAAGACAGCTTTAGAAGACTGTAATCAGCTTCAGTGGGATGAAGACAGCTTTAGAAGAAAATAATCAGCTTCAGTAGGATGAAGACAGTTTTAGAAGACTGTAATCGGCTTCAGTGGGATGAAGACAGCTTTAGAAGACTGTAATCAGCTTCAGTGGGATGAAGACAGCTTTAGAAGACTGTAATCAGCTTCAGTGGGATGAAGACAGCTTTAGAAGACTGTAATCATCTTCAGTGGGATGAAGACAGCTTTAGAAGACTGTAATCAGCTTCAGTGGGATGAAGACAGTTTTAGAAGAATGTAATCAGCTTCAGTGGGATGAAGACAGCTAGAGAAGACTGTAATCAGCTTCAGTGGGATGAAGACAGTTTTAGAAGACTGTAATCAGCTTCAGTGGGATGAAGACAGCTTTAGAAGACTGTAATCAGCTTCAGTGGGATGAAGACAGCTTTAGAAGACTGTAATCAGCTTCAGTGGGATGAAAATATCTTTAGAAGAAAATAATCAGTTTCAGTGGGATGAAGACAGCTTTAGAAGAAAATAATCAGCTTCAGTGGGATGAAGACAGCTTTAGAAGACTGTAATCAGCTTCAGTGGGATGAAGACAGCTTTAGAAGACTGTAATCATCTTCAGTGGGATGAAGACAGCTTTAGAAGACTGTAATCAGCTTCAGTAGGATTAAGACAGTTTTAGAAGAATGTAATCAGCTTCAGTGGGATGAAGACAGCTTTAGAAGACTGTAATCAGCTTCAGTGGGATGAAGACAGCTTTAGAAGACTGTAATCAGCTTCAGTGGGATGAAGATATCTTTAGAAGAAAATAATCAGTTTCAGTGGGATGAAGACAGCTTTAGAATAAAATAATCAGCTTCAGTGGGATGAAGACAGCTTTAGAAGACTGTAATCATCTTCAGTGGGATGAAGACAGCTTTAGAAGACTGTAATCAGCTTCAGTGGGATGAAGACAGCTAGAGAAGACTGTAATCAGCTTCAGTGGGATGAAGACAGTTTTAGAAGACTGTAATCAGCTTCAGTGGGATGAAGACAGCTTTAGAAGACTGTAATCAGCTTCAGTGGGATGAAGACAGCTTTAGAAGACTGTAATCAGCTTCAGTGGGATGAAAATATCTTTAGAAGAAAATAATCAGTTTCAGTGGGATGAAGACAGCTTTAGAAGAAAATAATCAGCTTCAGTGGGATGAAGACAGCTTTAGAAGACTGTAATCAGCTTCAGTAGGATGAAGACAGTTTTAGAAGACTGTAATCAGCTTCAGTGGGATGAAGACAGCTTTAGAAGACTGTAATCAGCTTCAGTGGAATGAAGACAGCTTTAGAAGACTGTAATCAGCTTCAGTGGGATGAAGACAGCTTTAGAAGACTGTAATCAGCTTCAGTGGGATGAAGACAGCTTTAGAAGACTGTAATCAGCTTCCATGGGATGAAGACAGTTTTAGAAGACTGTAATCAGCTTCAGTGGGATGAAGACAGCTTTAGAAGACTGTAATCAGCTTCAGTGGGATGAAGACAGCTTTAGAAGAAAATAATCAGCTTCAGTGGGATGAAGACAGCTTTAGAAGACTGTAATCAGCTTCAGTGGGATGAAGACAGCTTTAGAAGAAAATAATCAGCTTCAGTAGGATGAAGACAGTTTTAGAAGACTGTAATCGGCTTCAGTGGGATGAAGACAGCTTTAGAAGACTGTAATCAGCTTCAGTGGGATGAAGACAGCTTTAGAAGACTGTAATCAGCTTCAGTGGGATGAAGACAGCTTTAGAAGACTGTAATCATCTTCAGTGGGATGAAGACAGCTTTAGAAGACTGTAATCAGCTTCAGTGGGATGAAGACAGTTTTAGAAGAATGTAATCAGCTTCAGTGGGATGAAGACAGCTAGAGAAGACTGTAATCAGCTTCAGTGGGATGAAGACAGTTTTAGAAGACTGTAATCAGCTTCAGTGGGATGAAGACAGCTTTAGAAGACTGTAATCAGCTTCAGTGGGATGAAGACAGCTTTAGAAGACTGTAATCAGCTTCAGTGGGATGAAAATATCTTTAGAAGAAAATAATCAGTTTCAGTGGGATGAAGACAGCTTTAGAAGAAAATAATCAGCTTCAGTGGGATGAAGACAGCTTTAGAAGACTGTAATCAGCTTCAGTGGGATGAAGATAGTTTTAGAAGACTGTAATCAGCTTCAGTGGGATGAAGACAGCTTTAGAAGACTGTAATCATCTTCAGTGGGATGAAGACAGCTTTAGAAGACTGTAGTCAGCTTCAGTAGGATTAAGACAGTTTTAGAATAATGTAATCAGCTTCAGTGGGATGAAGACAGCTTTAGAAGACTGTAATCAGCTTCAGTGGGATGAAGACAGCTTTAGAAGACTGTAATCAGCTTCAGTGGGATGAAGATATCTTTAGAAGAAAATAATCAGTTTCAGTGGGATGAAGACAGCTTTAGAATAAAATAATCAGCTTCAGTGGGATGAAGACAGCTTTAGAAGACTGTAATCATCTTCAGTGGGATGAAGACAGCTTTAGAAGACTGTAATCAGCTTCAGTAGGATTAAGACAGTTTTAGAAGAATGTAATCAGCTTCAGTGGGATGAAGACAGCTAGAGAAGACTGTAATCAGCTTCAGTGGGATGAAGACGGTTTTAGAAGACTGTAATTAGCTTCAGTGGGATGAAGACAGCTTTAGAAGACTGTAATCAGCTTCAGTGGGATGAAGACAGCTTTAGAAGACTGTAATCAGCTTCAGTGGGATGAAAATATCTTTAGAAGAAAATAATCAGCTTCAGTGGGATGAAGACAGCTTTAGAAGACTGTAATCAGCTTCAGTGGGATGAAGATAGTTTTAGAAGACTGTAATCAGCTTCAGTGGGATGAAGACAGCTTTAGAAGACTGTAATCATCTTCAGTGGGATGAAGACAGCTTTAGAAGACTGTAATCAGCTTTAGTGGGATGAAGATAGTTTTAGAAGACTGTAATCAGCTTCAGTGGGATGAAGACAGCTTTAGAAGACTGTAATCAGCTTTAGTGGGATGAAGATAGTTTTAGAAGACTGTAATCAGCTTCAGTGGGATGAAGACAGCTTTAGAAGACTGTAATCAGCTTCAGTGGGATGAAGACAGCTTTAGAAGACTGTAATCAGCTTCAGTGGGATTAAGACAGTTTTAGAAGAATGTAATCAGCTTCAGTGGGATGAAGACAGCTAGAGAAGACTGTAATCAGCTTCAGTGGGATGAAGACAGTTTTAGAAGACTGTAATCAGCTTCAGTGGGATGAAGACAGCTTTAGAAGACTGTAATCAGCTTCGGTGGGATGAAGACAGCTTTAGAAGACTGTAATCAGCTTCAGTGGGATGAAGACAGCTTTAGAAGACTGTAATCAGCTTCAGTGGGATGAAGACAGCTTTAGAAGACTGTAATCAGCTTCTGTGGGATGAAGACAGCTTTAGAAGACTGTAATCAGCATCCATGGGATGAAGACAGCTTTAGAAGACTGTAATCAGCTTCAGTGGGATGAAGACAGTTTTAGAAGACTGTAATCAGCTTCAGTGGGATGAAGACAGCTTTAGAAGACTGTAATCAGCTTCAGTGGGATGAAGACAGCTTTAGAAGACTGTCATCAGCTTCAGTGGGATGAAAATATCTTTAGAAGAAAATAATCAGTTTCAGTGGGATGAAGACAGCTTTAGAAGACTGTAATCAGCTTCAGTGGGATGAAGATATCTTTAGAAGAAAATAATCAGTTTCAGTGGGATGAAGACAGCTTTAGAATAAAATAATCAGCTTCAGTGGGATGAAGACAGCTTTAGAAGACTGTAATCATCTTCAGTGGGATGAAGACAGCTTTAGAAGACTGTAATCAGCTTCAGTAGGATTAAGACAGTTTTAGAAGAATGTAATCAGCTTCAGTGGGATGAAGACAGCTAGAGAAGACTGTAATCAGCTTCAGTGGGATGAAGACAGTTTTAGAAGACTGTAATCAGCTTCAGTGGGATGAAGACAGCTTTAGAAGACTGTAATCAGCTTCAGTGGGATGAAGACAGCTTTAGAAGACTGTAATCAGCTTCAGTGGGATGAAAATATCTTTAGAAGAAAATAATCAGTTTCAGTGGGATGAAGACAGCTTTAGAAGAAAATAATCAGCTTCAGTGGGATGAAGACAGCTTTAGAAGACTGTAATCAGCTTCAGTGGGATGAAGATAGTTTTAGAAGACTGTAATCAGCTTCAGTGGGATGAAGACAGCTTTAGAAGACTGTAATCATCTTCAGTGGGATGAAGACAGCTTTAGAAGACTGTAATCAGCTTTAGTGGGATGAAGATAGTTTTAGAAGACTGTAATCAGCTTCAGTGGGATGAAGACAGCTTTAGAAGACTGTAATCAGCTTCAGTGGGATGAAAATATCTTTAGAAGAAAATAATCAGTTTCAGTGGGATGAAGACAGCTTTAGAAGAAAATAATCAGCTTCAGTGGGATGAAGACAGCTTTAGAAGACTGTTATCAGCTTCAGTGGGATGAAGATATTTTTAGAAGACTGTAATCAGCTTCAGTGGGATGAAGACAGCTTTAGAAGACTGTAATCATCTTCAGTGGGATGAAGACAGCTTTAGAAGACTGTAATCAGCTTCAGTAGGATTAAGACAGTTTTAGAAGACTGTAATCAGCTTCAGTGGGATGAAGACAGCTAGAGAAGACTGTAATCAGCTTCAGTGGGATGAAGACAGTTTTAGAAGACTGTAATCAGCTTCAGTGGGATGAAGACAGCTTTAGAAGACTGTAATCAGCTTCAGTGGGATGAAGACAGCTTTAGAAGACTGTAATCAGCTTCAGTGGGATGAAGACAGCTTTAGAAGAAAATAATCAGCTTCAGTGGGATGAAGACAGCTTTAGAAGACTGTAATCAGCTTCAGTGGGATGAAGATAGTTTTAGAAGACTGTAATCAGCTTCAGTGGGATGAAGACAGCTTTAGAAGACTGTAATCATCTTCAGTGGGATGAAGACAGCTTTAGAAGACTGTAATCAGCTTCAGTAGGATTAAGACAGTTTTAGAAGACTGTAATCAGCTTCAGTGGGATGAAGACAGCTAGAGAAGACTGTAATCAGCTTCAGTGGGATGAAGACAGTTTTAGAAGACTGTAATCAGCTTCAGTGGGATGAAGACAGCTTTAGAAGACTGTAATCAGCTTCAGTGGGATGAAGACAGCTTTAGAAGACTGTAATCAGCTTCAGTGGGATGAAGACATCTTTAGAAGAAAATAATCAGTTTCAGTGGGATGAAGACAGCTTTAGAAGAAAATAATCAGCTTCAGTAGGATGAAGACAGTTTTAGAAGACTGTAATCAGCTTCAGTGGGATGAAGACAGCTTTAGAAGACTGTAATCAGCTTCAGTGGAATGAAGACAGCTTTAGAAGACTGTAATCAGCTTCAGTGGGATGAAGACAGCTTTAGAAGACTGTAATCAGCTTCAGTGGGATGAAGACAGCTTTAAAAGACTGTAATCAGCTTCCATGGGATGAAGACAGTTTTAGAAGACTGTAATCAGCTTCAGTGGGATGAAGACAGCTTTAGAAGACTGTAATCAGCTTCAGTGGGATGAAGACAGCTTTAGAAGAAAATAATCAGCTTCAGTGGAATGAAGACAGCTTTAGAAGACTGTAATCAGCTTCAGTGGGATGAAGACAGCTTTAGAAGAAAATAATCAGCTTCAGTAGGATGAAGACAGTTTTAGAAGACTGTAATCGGCTTCAGTGGGATGAAGACAGCTTTAGAAGAAAATAATCAGCTTCAGTGGGATGAAGACAGCTTTAGAAGACTGTAATCAGCTTCAGTGGGATGAAGACAGCTTTAGAAGACTGTAATCATCTTCAGTGGGATGAAGACAGCTTTAGAAGACTGTAATCAGCTTCAGTAGGATTAAGACAGTTTTAGAAGAATGTAATCAGCTTCAGTGGGATGAAGACAGCTTTAGAAGACTGTAATCAGCTTCAGTGGGATGAAGACAGCTTTAGAAGACTGTAATCAGCTTCAGTGGGATGAAGATATCTTTAGAAGAAAATAATCAGTTTCAGTGGGATGAAGACAGCTTTAGAATAAAATAATCAGCTTCAGTGGGATGAAGACAGCTTTAGAAGACTGTAATCATCTTCAGTGGGATGAAGACAGCTTTAGAAGACTGTAATCAGCTTCAGTAGGATTAAGACAGTTTTAGAAGAATGTAATCAGCTTCAGTGGGATGAAGACAGCTAGAGAAGACTGTAATCAGCTTCAGTGGGATGAAGACAGTTTTAGAAGACTGTAATCAGCTTCAGTGGGATGAAGACAGCTTTAGAAGACTGTAATCAGCTTCAGTGGGATGAAGACAGCTTTAGAAGACTGTAATCAGCTTCAGTGGGATGAAAATATCTTTAGAAGAAAATAATCAGTTTCAGTGGGATGAAGACAGCTTTAGAAGAAAATAATCAGCTTCAGTGGGATGAAGACAGCTTTAGAAGACTGTAATCAGCTTCAGTAGGATGAAGACAGTTTTAGAAGACTGTAATCAGCTTCAGTGGGATGAAGACAGCTTTAGAAGACTGTAATCAGCTTCAGTGGAATGAAGACAGCTTTAGAAGACTGTAATCAGCTTCAGTGGGATGAAGACAGCTTTAGAAGACTGTAATCAGCTTCAGTGGGATGAAGACAGCTTTAGAAGACTGTAATCAGCTTCCATGGGATGAAGACAGTTTTAGAAGACTGTAATCAGCTTCAGTGGGATGAAGACAGCTTTAGAAGACTGTAATCAGCTTCAGTGGGATGAAGACAGCTTTAGAAGAAAATAATCAGCTTCAGTGGAATGAAGACAGCTTTAGAAGACTGTAATCAGCTTCAGTGGGATGAAGACAGCTTTAGAAGAAAATAATCAGCTTCAGTAGGATGAAGACAGTTTTAGAAGACTGTAATCGGCTTCAGTGGGATGAAGACAGCTTTAGAAGACTGTAATCAGCTTCAGTGGGATGAAGACAGCTTTAGAAGACTGTAATCAGCTTCAGTGGGATGAAGACAGCTTTAGAAGACTGTAATCATCTTCAGTGGGATGAAGACAGCTTTAGAAGACTGTAATCAGCTTCAGTGGGATGAAGACAGCTAGAGAAGACTGTAATCAGCTTCAGTGGGATGAAGACAGTTTTAGAAGACTGTAATCAGCTTCAGTGGGATGAAGACAGCTTTAGAAGACTGTAATCAGCTTCAGTGGGATGAAGACAGCTTTAGAAGACTGTAATCAGCTTCAGTGGGATGAACATATCTTTAGAAGAAAATAATCAGTTTCAGTGGGATGAAGACAGCTTTAGAAGAAAATAATCAGCTTCAGTGGGATGAAGACAGCTTTAGAAGACTGTAATCAGCTTCAGTGGGATGAAGATAGTTTTAGAAGACTGTAATCAGCTTCAGTGGGATGAAGACAGCTTTAGAAGACTGTAATCATCTTCAGTGGGATGAAGACAGCTTTAGAAGACTGTAGTCAGCTTCAGTAGGATTAAGACAGTTTTAGAATAATGTAATCAGCTTCAGTGGGATGAAGACAGCTTTAGAAGACTGTAATCAGCTTCAGTGGGATGAAGACAGCTTTAGAAGACTGTAATCAGCTTCAGTGGGATGAAGATATCTTTAGAAGAAAATAATCAGTTTCAGTGGGATGAAGACAGCTTTAGAATAAAATAATCAGCTTCAGTGGGATGAAGACAGCTTTAGAAGACTGTAATCATCTTCAGTGGGATGAAGACAGCTTTAGAAGACTGTAATCAGCTTCAGTAGGATTAAGACAGTTTTAGAAGAATGTAATCAGCTTCAGTGGGATGAAGACAGCTAGAGAAGACTGTAATCAGCTTCAGTGGGATGAAGACAGCTTTAGAAGACTGTAATCATCTTCAGTGGGATGAAGACAGCTTTAGAAGACTGTAATCAGCTTCAGTGGGATGAAGACAGCTTTAGAAGAAAATAATCAGCTTCAGTGGAATGAAGACAGCTTTAGAAGACTGTAATCAGCTTCAGTGGGATGAAGACAGCTTTAGAAGAAAATAATCAGCTTCAGTAGGATGAAGACAGTTTTAGAAGACTGTAATCGGCTTCAGTGGGATGAAGACAGCTTTAGAAGAAAATAATCAGCTTCAGTGGGATGAAGACAGCTTTAGAAGACTGTAATCAGCTTCAGTGGGATGAAGACAGCTTTAGAAGACTGTAATCATCTTCAGTGGGATGAAGACAGCTTTAGAAGACTGTAATCAGCTTCAGTAGGATTAAGACAGTTTTAGAAGAATGTAATCAGCTTCAGTGGGATGAAGACAGCTTTAGAAGACTGTAATCAGCTTCAGTGGGATGAAGACAGCTTTAGAAGACTGTAATCAGCTTCAGTGGGATGAAGATATCTTTAGAAGAAAATAATCAGTTTCAGTGGGATGAAGACAGCTTTAGAAGACTGTAATCAGCTTCCATGAGATGAAGACAGCTTTAGAAGACTGTAATCAGCTTCAGTGGTATGAAGACATCTTTAGAAGACTGTAATCAGCTTCAGTGGGATTAAGACAGCTTTAGAAGACTGTAATCAGCTTCAGTGGGATGAAAACAGCTTTAGAACACTGTAATCAGCTTCAGTGGGATGAAGACAGTTTTAGAAGACTGTAATCAGCTTCAGTGGGATGAAGACATCTTTAGAAGACTGTAATCAGCTTCAGTGGGATGAAGACAGCTTTAGAAGACTATAATCAGCTTCAGTGGGATGAAGACAGCTTTAGAAGACTGTAATCAGCTTCAGTGGGATGAAGACAGCTTTAGAAGAAAATAATCAGCTTCAGTAGGATGAAGACAATTTTAGAAGACTGTAATCAGCTTCAGTGGGATGAAGACAGCTTTAGAAGACTGTAATCAGCTTCAGTGGGATGAAGACAGTTTAGAAGACTGTAATCAGCTTCAGTGGGATGAAGACAGCTTTAGAACACTGTAATCAGCTTCAGTGGGATGAAGACAGCTTTAGAAGAAAATAATCAGCTTCAGTAGGATGAAGACAATTTTAAAAGACTGTAATCAGCTTCATTGGGATGAAGACAGCTTTAGAAGACTGTAATCAGCTTCAGTGGGATGAAGACAGCTTTAGACGACTGTAATCAGCTTCAGTGGGATGAAGACAGCTTTAGAAGACTGTAATCAGCTTCAGTGGGATGAAGCGAGCTTTAGAAGACTGTAATCAGCTTCAGTGGGATGAAGACAGTTTTAGAAGACTGTAATCAGCTTCAGTGGGAGGAAGACAACTTTAGAAGACTGTAATCAGCTTCAGTGGGATTAAGACAGTTTTAGAAGAATGTAATCAGCTTCAGTGGGATGAAGACATCTAGAGAAGACTGTAATCAGCTTCAGTGGGATGAAGACAGTTTTAGAAGACTGTAATAATTTTCAGTGGGATGAAGACAGCTTTAGAAGACTGTAATCAGCTTCAGTGGGATGAAGACAGCTTTAGAAGACTGTAATCAGCTTCAGTGGGATGAAGACATCTTTAGAAGAAAATAATTTGCTTCAGTGGGATGAAGACAACTTTAGAAGAAAATAATCAGCTTCAGTGGAATGAAGACAGCTTTAGAAGACTGTAATCAGCTTCAGTGGGATGAAGACATCTTTAGAAGAAAATAATCAGCTTCAGTGGGATGAAGACAGCTTTAGAAGAAAATAATCAGCTCCAGTAGGATGAAGACAGTTTTAGAAGACTGTAATCGGCTTCAGTGGGATGAAGACAGCGTTAGAAGACTATAATCAGCTTCAGTGGGATGAAGACCGTTTTAGAAGACTGTAATCAGCTTCAGTAGGATGAAGACAGCTTTAGAAGACTGTAATCAGCTTCCATGAGATGAAGACAGCTTTAGAAGACTGTAATCAGCTTCAGTGGGATGAAGACAGCTTTAGAAGACTGTAATCAGCTTCAGTGGTATGAAGACATCTTTAGAAGACTGTAATCAGCTTCAGTGGGATGAAGACAGCTATAAAAGACTGTAATCAGCTTCAGTGGGATGAAGACAGCTTTAGAAGACTGTAATCAGCTTCAGTAGGATGAAGACAGCTTTAGAAGAAAATAATCAGCTTCAGTAGGATGAAGACAGTTTTAGAAGACTGTAATCAGCTTCAGTGGGATGAAAACACCTTTAGAAGACTGTAATCAGCTTCAGTGGGATGAAGACAGCTTTAGAAGACTGTAATCGGCTTCATTGGGATGAAGACATCTTTAGAAGAAAATAATTTGCTTCAGTGGGATGAAGACAGCTTTAGAAGAAAATAATCAGCTTCAGTGGAATGAAGACAGCCTTAGAAGACTGTAATCAGCTTCAGTGGGATGAAGACAGCTTTAGAAGACTGGAATCATCTTCAGTGGGATGAAAACAGCTTTAGAAGACTGTAATCAGCTTCAGTGGGATATAGACAGCGTTAGAAGACTGTAATCAGCTTCCATGAGATGAATACCGTTTTAGAAGACTGTAATCAGCTTCAGTAGGATGAAGACAGCTTTAGAAGACTGTAATCAGCTTCCATGAGATGAAGACAGCTTTAGAAGACTGTAATCAGCTTCAGTGGGATGAAGACATCTTTAGAAGAAAATAATTTGCTTCAGTGGGATGAAGACAACTTTAGAAGAAAATAATCAGCTTCAGTGGAATGAAGACAGCTTTAGAAGACTGTAATCAGCTTCAGTGGGATGAAGACATCTTTAGAAGAAAATAATCAGCTTCAGTGGGATGAAGACAGCTTTAGAAGAAAATAATCAGCTCCAGTAGGATGAAGACAGTTTTAGAAGACTGTAATCGGCTTCAGTGGGATGAAGACAGCGTTAGAAGACTATAATCAGCTTCAGTGGGATGAAGACCGTTTTAGAAGACTGTAATCAGCTTCAGTAGGATGAAGACAGCTTTAGAAGACTGTAATCAGCTTCCATGAGATGAAGACAGCTTTAGAAGACTGTAATCAGCTTCAGTGGGATGAAGACAGCTTTAGAAGACTGTAATCAGCTTCAGTGGTATGAAGACATCTTTAGAAGACTGTAATCAGCTTCAGTGGGATGAAGACAGCTATAAAAAACTGTAATCAGCTTCAGTGGGATGAAGACAGCTTTAGAAGACTGTAATCAGCTTCAGTAGGATGAAGACAGCTTTAGAAGAAAATAATCAGCTTCAGTAGGATGAAGACAGTTTTAGAAGACTGTAATCAGCTTCAGTGGGATGAAGACAGTTTTAGAAGACTGTAATAATTTTCAGTGGGATGAAGACAGCTTTAGAAGACTGTAATCAGCTTCAGTGGGATGAAGACAGCTTTAGAAGACTGTAATCAGCTTCAGTGGGATGAAGACATCTTTAGAAGAAAATAATTTGCTTCAGTGGGATGAAGACAACTTTAGAAGAAAATAATCAGTATCAGTGGAATGAAGACAGCTTTAGAAGACTGTAATCAGCTTCAGTGGGATGAAGACATCTTTAGAAGAAAATAATCAGCTTCAGTGGGATGAAGACAGCTTTAGAAGAAAATAATCAGCTCCAGTAGGATGAAGACAGTTTTAGAAGACTGTAATCGGCTTCAGTGGGATGAAGACAGCGTTAGAAGACTATAATCAGCTTCAGTGGGATGAAGACCGTTTTAGAAGACTGTAATCAGCTTCAGTAGGATGAAGACAGCTTTAGAAGACTGTAATCAGCTTCCATGAGATGAAGACAGCTTTAGAAGACTGTAATCAGCTTCAGTGGGATGAAGACAGCTTTAGAAGACTGTAATCAGCTTCAGTGGTATGAAGACATCTTTAGAAGACTGTAATCAGCTTCAGTGGGATGAAGACAGCTATAAAAAACTGTAATCAGCTTCAGTGGGATGAAGACAGCTTTAGAAGACTGTAATCAGCTTCAGTAGGATGAAGACAGCTTTAGAAGAAAATAATCAGCTTCAGTAGGATGAAGACAGTTTTAGAAGACTGTAATCAGCTTCAGTGGGATGAAGACAGTTTTAGAAGACTGTAATAATTTTCAGTGGGATGAAGACAGCTTTAGAAGACTGTAATCAGCTTCAGTGGGATGAAGACAGCTTTAGAAGACTGTAATCAGCTTCAGTGGGATGAAGACATCTTTAGAAGAAAATAATTTGCTTCAGTGGGATGAAGACAACTTTAGAAGAAAATAATCAGCTTCAGTGGAATGAAGACAGCTTTAGAAGACTGTAATCAGCTTCAGTGGGATGAAGACATCTTTAGAAGAAAATAATCAGCTTCAGTGGGATGAAGACAGCTTTAGAAGAAAATAATCAGCTCCAGTAGGATGAAGACAGTTCTAGAAGACTGTAATCGGCTTCAGTGGGATGAAGACAGCGTTAGAAGACTATAATCAGCTTCAGTGGGATGAAGACCGTTTTAGAAGACTGTAATCAGCTTCAGTAGGATGAAGACAGCTTTAGAAGACTGTAATCAGCTTCCATGAGATGAAGACAGCTTTAGAAGACTGTAATCAGCTTCAGTGGTATGAAGACATCTTTAGAAGACTGTAATCAGCTTCAGTGGGATTAAGACAGCTTTAGAAGACTGTAATCAGCTTCAGTGGGATGAAAACAGCTTTAGAACACTGTAATCAGCTTCAGTGGGATGAAGACAGTTTTAGAAGACTGTAATCAGCTTCAGTGGGATGAAGACATCTTTAGAAGACTGTAATCAGCTTCAGTGGGATGAAGACAGCTTTAGAAGACTATAATCAGCTTCAGTGGGATGAAGACAGCTTTAGAAGACTGTAATCAGCTTCAGTGGGATGAAGACAGCTTTAGAAGAAAATAATCAGCTTCAGTAGGATGAAGACAATTTTAGAAGACTGTAATCAGCTTCAGTGGGATGAAGACAGCTTTAGAAGACTGTAATCAGCTTCAGTGGGATGAAGACAGCTTTAGAAGACTGTAATCAGCTTCAGTGGGATGAAGACAGCTTTAGAACACTGTAATCAGCTTCAGTGGGATGAAGACAGCTTTAGAAGAAAATAATCAGCTTCAGTAGGATGAAGACAATTTTAAAAGACTGTAATCAGCTTCATTGGGATGAAGACAGCTTTAGAAGACTGTAATCAGCTTCAGTGGGATGAAGACAGCTTTAGACGACTGTAATCAGCTTCAGTGGGATGAAGACAGCTTTAGAAGACTGTAATCAGCTTCAGTGGGATGAAGCGAGCTTTAGAAGACTGTAATCAGCTTCAGTGGGATGAAGACAGTTTTAGAAGACTGTAATCAGCTTCAGTGGGAGGAAGACAACTTTAGAAGACTGTAATCAGCTTCAGTGGGATTAAGACAGTTTTAGAAGAATGTAATCAGCTTCAGTGGGATGAAGACAGCTAGAGAAGACTGTAATCAGCTTCAGTGGGATGAAGACAGTTTTAGAAGACTGTAATAATTTTCAGTGGGATGAAGACAGCTTTAGAAGACTGTAATCAGCTTCAGTGGGATGAAGACAGCTTTAGAAGACTGTAATCAGCTTCAGTGGGATGAAGACATCTTTAGAAGAAAATAATTTGCTTCAGTGGGATGAAGACAACTTTAGAAGAAAATAATCAGCTTCAGTGGGATGAAGACAGCTTTAGAAGACTGTAATCAGCTTCCATGAGATTAAAACAGCTTTAGAAGACTGTAATCAGCTTCAGTGGGATATAGACAGCGTTAGAAGACTGTAATCAGCTTCCATGAGATGAATACCGTTTTAGAAGACTGTAATCAGCTTCAGTAGGATGAAGACAGCTTTAGAAGACTGTAATCAGCTTCCATGAGATGAAGACAGCTTTAGAAGACTGTAATCAGCTTCAGTGGGATGAAGACATCTTTAGAAGAAAATAATTTGCTTCAGTGGGATGAAGACAACTTTAGAAGAAAATAATCAGCTTCAGTGGAATGAAGACAGCTTTAGAAGACTGTAATCAGCTTCAGTGGGATGAAGACATCTTTAGAAGAAAATAATCAGCTTCAGTGGGATGAAGACAGCTTTAGAAGAAAATAATCAGCTCCAGTAGGATGAAGACAGTTTTAGAAGACTGTAATCGGCTTCAGTGGGATGAAGACAGCGTTAGAAGACTATAATCAGCTTCAGTGGGATGAAGACCGTTTTAGAAGACTGTAATCAGCTTCAGTAGGATGAAGACAGCTTTAGAAGACTGTAATCAGCTTCCATGAGATGAAGACAGCTTTAGAAGACTGTAATCAGTTTCAGTGGGATGAAGACAGCTTTAGAAGACTGTAATCAGCTTCAGTGGTATGAAGACATCTTTAGAAGACTGTAATCAGCTTCAGTGGGATGAAGACAGCTATAAAAAACTGTAATCAGCTTCAGTGGGATGAAGACAGCTTTAGAAGACTGTAATCAGCTTCAGTAGGATGAAGACAGCTTTAGAAGAAAATAATCAGCTTCAGTAGGATGAAGACAGTTTTAGAAGACTGTAATCAGCTTCAGTGGGATGAAGACAGTTTTAGAAGACTGTAATAATTTTCAGTGGGATGAAGACAGCTTTAGAAGACTGTAATCAGCTTCAGTGGGATGAAGACAGCTTTAGAAGACTGTAATCAGCTTCAGTGGGATGAAGACATCTTTAGAAGAAAATAATTTGCTTCAGTGGGATGAAGACAACTTTAGAAGAAAATAATCAGCTTCAGTGGAATGAAGACAGCTTTAGAAGACTGTAATCAGCTTCAGTGGGATGAAGACATCTTTAGAAGAAAATAATCAGCTTCAGTGGGATGAAGACAGCTTTAGAAGAAAATAATCAGCTCCAGTAGGATGAAGACAGTTTTAGAAGACTGTAATCGGCTTCAGTGGGATGAAGACAGCGTTAGAAGACTATAATCAGCTTCAGTGGGATGAAGACCGTTTTAGAAGACTGTAATCAGCTTCAGTAGGATGAAGACAGCTTTAGAAGACTGTAATCAGCTTCCATGAGATGAAGACAGCTTTAGAAGACTGTAATCAGCTTCAGTGGTATGAAGACATCTTTAGAAGACTGTAATCAGCTTCAGTGGGATTAAGACAGCTTTAGAAGACTGTAATCAGCTTCAGTGGGATGAAAACAGCTTTAGAACACTGTAATCAGCTTCAGTGGGATGAAGACAGTTTTAGAAGACTGTAATCAGCTTCAGTGGGATGAAGACATCTTTAGAAGACTGTAATCAGCTTCAGTGGGATGAAGACAGCTTTAGAAGACTATAATCAGCTTCAGTGGGATGAAGACAGCTTTAGAAGACTGTAATCAGCTTCAGTGGGATGAAGACAGCTTTAGAAGAAAATAATCAGCTTCAGTAGGATGAAGACAATTTTAGAAGACTGTAATCAGCTTCAGTGGGATGAAGACAGCTTTAGAAGACTGTAATCAGCTTCAGTGGGATGAAGACAGCTTTAGAAGACTGTAATCAGCTTCAGTGGGATGAAAATATCTTTAGAAGAAAATAATCAGTTTCAGTGGGATGAAGACAGCTTTAGAAGAAAATAATCAGCTTCAGTGGGATGAAGACAGCTTTAGAAGACTGTAATCAGCTTCAGTGGGATGAAGATAGTTTTAGAAGACTGTAATCAGCTTCAGTGGGATGAAGACAGCTTTAGAAGACTGTAATCATCTTCAGTGGGATGAAGACAGCTTTAGAAGACTGTAATCAGCTTCAGTAGGATTAAGACAGTTTTAGAAGACTGTAATCAGCTTCAGTGGGATGAAGACAGCTAGAGAAGACTGTAATCAGCTTCAGTGGGATGAAGACAGTTTTGGAAGACTGTAATCAGCTTCAGTGGGATGAAGACAGCTTTAGAAGACTGTAATCAGCTTCAGTGGGATGAAAATATCTTTAGAAGAAAATAATCAGTTTCAGTGGGATGAAGACAGCTTTAGAAGACTGTAATCAGCTTCAGTGGGATGAAGACAGCTTTAGAAGACTGTAATCATCTTCAGTGGGATGAAGACAGCTTTAGAAGACTGTAATCAGCTTCAGTAGGATTAAGACAGTTTTAGAAGAATGTAATCAGCTTCAGTGGGATGAAGACAGCTAGAGAAGACTGTAATCAGCTTCAGTGGGATGAAGACAGTTTTAGAAGACTGTAATCAGCTTCAGTGGGATGAAGACAGCTTTAGAAGACTGTAATCAGCTTCAGTGGGATGAAGACAGCTTTAGAAGACTGTAATCAGCTTCAGTGGGATGAAGATATCTTTAGAAGAAAATAATCAGTTTCAGTGGGATGAAGACAGCTTTAGAAGAAAATAATCAGCTTCAGTGGGATGAAGACAGCTTTAGAAGACTGTAATCAGCTTCAGTGGGATGAAGATAGTTTTTGAAGACTGTAATCAGCTTCAGTGGGATGAAGACAGCTTTAGAAGACTGTAATCATCTTCAGTGGGATGAAGACAGCTTTAGAAGACTGTAATCAGCTTCAGTAGGATTAAGACAGTTTTAGAAGAATGTAATCAGCTTCAGTGGGATGAAGACAGCTAGAGAAGACTGTAATCAGCTTCAGTGGGATGAAGACAGTTTTAGAAGACTGTAATCAGCTTCAGTGGGATGAAGACAGCTTTAGAAGACTGTAATCCGCTTCAGAGGGATGAAGACAGCTTTGGAAGACTGTAATCAGCTTCAGTGGGATGAAGATAGTTTTAGAAGACTGTAATCAGCTTCAGTGGGATGAAGACAGCTTTAGAAGACTGTAATCATCTTCAGTGGGATGAAGACAGCTTTAGAAGACTGTAATCAGCTTCAGTAGGATTAAGACAGTTTTAGAAGAATGTAATCAGCTTCAGTGGGATGAAGACAGCTAGAGAAGACTGTAATCAGCTTCAGTGGGATGAAGACAGTTTTAGAAGACTAATCAGCTTCAGTGGGATGAAGACAGCTTTAGAAGACTGTAATCAGCTTCAGTGGGATGAAGACAGCTTTAGAAGACTGTAATCAGCTTCAGTGGGATGAAGATATCTTTAGAAGAAAATAATCAGTTTCAGTGGGATGAAGACAGCTTTAGAAGAAAATAATCAGCTTCAGTGGGATGAAGACAGCTTTAGAAGACTGTAATCAGCTTCAGTGGGATGAAGATAGTTTTAGAAGACTGTAATCAGCTTCAGTGGGATGAAGACAGCTTTAGAAGACTGTAATCATCTTCAGTGGGATGAAGACAGCTTTAGAAGACTGTAATCAGCTTCAGTAGGATTAAGACAGTTTTAGAAGAATGTAATCAGCTTCAGTGGGATGAAGACAGCTAGAGAAGACTGTAATCAGCTTCAGTGGGATGAAGACAGTTTTAGAAGACTGTAATCAGCTTCAGTGGGATGAAGACAGCTTTAGAAGACTGTAATCCGCTTCAGAGGGATGAAGACAGCTTTGGAAGACTGTAATCAGCTTCAGTGGGATGAAGATAGTTTTAGAAGACTGTAATCAGCTTCAGTGGGATGAAGACAGCTTTAGAAGACTGTAATCATCTTCAGTGGGATGAAGACAGCTTTAGAAGACTGTAATCAGCTTCAGTAGGATTAAGACAGTTTTAGAAGAATGTAATCAGCTTCAGTGGGATGAAGACAGCTAGAGAAGACTGTAATCAGCTTCAGTGGGATGAAGACAGTTTTAGAAGACTGTAATCAGCTTCAGTGGGATGAAGACAGCTTTAGAAGACTGTAATCAGCTTCAGTGGGATGAAGACAGCTTTAGAAGACTGTAATCAGCTTCAGTGGGATGAAGATATCTTTAGAAGAAAATAATCAGTTTCAGTGGGATGAAGACAGCTTTAGAAGACTGTAATCAGCTTCAGTGGGATGAAGACAGCTTTAGAAGACTGTAATCATCTTCAGTGGGATGAAGACAGCTTTAGAAGACTGTAATCAGCTTCAGTAGGATTAAGACAGTTTTAGAAGAATGTAATCAGCTTCAGTGGGATGAAGACAGCTAGAGAAGACTGTAATCAGCTTCAGTGGGATGAAGACAGTTTTAGAAGACTGTAATCAGCTTCAGTGGGATGAAGACAGCTTTAGAAGACTGTAATCAGCTTCAGTGGGATGAAGACAGCTTTAGAAGACTGTAATCAGCTTCAGTGGGATGAAGATATCTTTAGAAGAAAATAATCAGTTTCAGTGGGATGAAGACAGCTTTAGAAGAAAATAATCAGCTTCAGTGGGATGAAGACAGCTTTAGAAGACTGTAATCAGCTTCAGTGGGATGAAGATAGTTTTTGAAGACTGTAATCAGCTTCAGTGGGATGAAGACAGCTTTAGAAGACTGTAATCATCTTCAGTGGGATGAAGACAGCTTTAGAAGACTGTAATCAGCTTCAGTAGGATTAAGACAGTTTTAGAAGAATGTAATCAGCTTCAGTGGGATGAAGACAGCTAGAGAAGACTGTAATCAGCTTCAGTGGGATGAAGACAGTTTTAGAAGACTGTAATCAGCTTCAGTGGGATGAAGACAGCTTTAGAAGACTGTAATCCGCTTCAGAGGGATGAAGACAGCTTTGGAAGACTGTAATCAGCTTCAGTGGGATGAAGATAGTTTTAGAAGACTGTAATCAGCTTCAGTGGGATGAAGACAGCTTTAGAAGACTGTAATCATCTTCAGTGGGATGAAGACAGCTTTAGAAGACTGTAATCAGCTTCAGTAGGATTAAGACAGTTTTAGAAGAATGTAATCAGCTTCAGTGGGATGAAGACAGCTAGAGAAGACTGTAATCAGCTTCAGTGGGATGAAGACAGTTTTAGAAGACTGTAATCAGCTTCAGTGGGATGAAGACAGCTTTAGAAGACTGTAATCAGCTTCAGTGGGATGAAGACAGCTTTAGAAGACTGTAATCAGCTTCAGTGGGATGAAGATATCTTTAGAAGAAAATAATCAGTTTCAGTGGGATGAAGACAGCTTTAGAAGAAAATAATCAGCTTCAGTGGGATGAAGACAGCTTTAGAAGACTGTAATCAGCTTCAGTGGGATGAAGACAGCTTTAGAAGACTGTAATCATCTTCAGTGGGATGAAGACAGCTTTAGAAGACTGTAATCAGCTTCAGTAGGATTAAGACAGTTTTAGAAGAATGTAATCAGCTTCAGTGGGATGAAGACAGCTAGAGAAGACTGTAATCAGCTTCAGTGGGATGAAGACAGTTTTAGAAGACTGTAATCAGCTTCAGTGGGATGAAGACAGCTTTAGAAGACTGTAATCCGCTTCAGAGGGATGAAGACAGCTTTAGAAGACTGTAATCAGCTTCAGTGGGATGAAGATAGTTTTAGAAGACTGTAATCAGCTTCAGTGGGATGAAGACAGCTTTAGAAGACTGTAATCATCTTCAGTGGGATGAAGACAGCTTTAGAAGACTGTAATCAGCTTCAGTAGGATTAAGACAGTTTTAGAAGAATGTAATCAGCTTCAGTGGGATGAAGACAGCTAGAGAAGACTGTAATCAGCTTCAGTGGGATGAAGACAGTTTTAGAAGACTGTAATCAGCTTCAGTGGGATGAAGACAGCTTTAGAAGACTGTAATCAGCTTCAGTGGGATGAAGACAGCTTTAGAAGACTGTAATCAGCTTCAGTGGGATGAAAATATCTTTAGAAGAAAATAATCAGTTTCAGTGGGATGAAGACAGCTTTAGAAGAAAATAATCAGCTTCAGTGGGATGAAGACAGCTTTAGAAGACTGTTATCAGCTTCAGTGGGATGAAGATATTTTTAGAAGACTGTAATCAGCTTCAGTGGGATGAAGACAGCTTTAGAAGACTGTAATCATCTTCAGTGGGATGAAGACAGCTTTAGAAGACTGTAATCAGCTTCAGTAGGATTAAGACAGTTTTAGAAGACTGTAATCAGCTTCAGTGGGATGAAGACAGCTAGAGAAGACTGTAATCAGCTTCAGTGGGATGAAGACAGTTTTAGAAGACTGTAATCAGCTTCAGTGGGATGAAGACAGCTTTACAAGACTGTAATCAGCTTCAGTGGGATGAAGACAGCTTTAGAAGACTGTAATCAGCTTCAGTGGGATGAAGACAGCTTTAGAAGAAAATAATCAGCTTCAGTGGGATGAAGACAGCTTTAGAAGACTGTAATCAGCTTCAGTGGGATGAAGATAGTTTTAGAAGACTGTAATCAGCTTCAGTGGGATGAAGACAGCTTTAGAAGACTGTAATCATCTTCAGTGGGATGAAGACAGCTTTAGAAGACTGTAATCAGCTTCAGTAGGATTAAGACAGTTTTAGAAGAATGTAATCAGCTTCAGTGGGATGAAGACAGCTAGAGAAGACTGTAATCAGCTTCAGTGGGATGAAGACAGTTTTAGAAGACTGTAATCAGCTTCAGTGGGATGAAGACAGCTTTAGAAGACTGTAATCAGCTTCAGTGGGATGAAGACAGCTTTAGAAGACTGTAATCAGCTTCAGTGGGATGAAGACATCTTTAGAAGAAAATAATCAGTTTCAGTGGGATGAAGACAGCTTTAGAAGAAAATAATCAGCTTCAGTAGGATGAAGACAGTTTTAGAAGACTGTAATCAGCTTCAGTGGGATGAAGACAGCTTTAGAAGACTGTAATCAGCTTCAGTGGAATGAAGACAGCTTTAGAAGACTGTAATCAGCTTCAGTGGGATGAAGACAGCTTTAGAAGACTGTAATCAGCTTCAGTGGGATGAAGACAGCTTTAGAAGACTGTAATCAGCTTCCATGGGATGAAGACAGTTTTAGAAGACTGTAATCAGCTTCAGTGGGATGAAGACAGCTTTAGAAGACTGTAATCAGCTTCAGTGGGATGAAGACAGCTTTAGAAGAAAATAATCAGCTTCAGTGGAATGAAGACAGCTTTAGAAGACTGTAATCAGCTTCAGTGGGATGAAGACAGCTTTAGAAGAAAATAATCAGCTTCAGTAGGATGAAGACAGTTTTAGAAGACTGTAATCGGCTTCAGTGGGATGAAGACAGCTTTAGAAGACTGTAATCAGCTTCAGTGGGATGAAGACAGCTTTAGAAGACTGTAATCAGCTTCAGTGGGATGAAGACAGCTTTAGAAGACTGTAATCATCTTCAGTGGGATGAAGACAGCTTTAGAAGACTGTAATCAGCTTCAGTGGGATGAAGACAGTTTTAGAAGAATGTAATCAGCTTCAGTGGGATGAAGACAGCTAGAGAAGACTGTAATCAGCTTCAGTGGGATGAAGACAGTTTTAGAAGACTGTAATCAGCTTCAGTGGGATGAAGACAGCTTTAGAAGACTGTAATCAGCTTCAGTGGGATGAAGACAGCTTTAGAAGACTGTAATCAGCTTCAGTGGGATGAAAATATCTTTAGAAGAAAATAATCAGTTTCAGTGGGATGAAGACAGCTTTAGAAGAAAATAATCAGCTTCAGTGGGATGAAGACAGCTTTAGAAGACTGTAATCAGCTTCAGTGGGATGAAGACAGCTTTAGAAGACTGTAATCATCTTCAGTGGGATGAAGACAGCTTTAGAAGACTGTAATCAGCTTCAGTAGGATTAAGACAGTTTTAGAAGAATGTAATCAGCTTCAGTGGGATGAAGACAGCTTTAGAAGACTGTAATCAGCTTCAGTGGGATGAAGACAGCTTTAGAAGACTGTAATCAGCTTCAGTGGGATGAAGATATCTTTAGAAGAAAATAATCAGTTTCAGTGGGATGAAGACAGCTTTAGAATAAAATAATCAGCTTCAGTGGGATGAAGACAGCTTTAGAAGACTGTAATCATCTTCAGTGGGATGAAGACAGCTTTAGAAGACTGTAATCAGCTTCAGTGGGATGAAGACAGCTAGAGAAGACTGTAATCAGCTTCAGTGGGATGAAGACAGTTTTAGAAGACTGTAATCAGCTTCAGTGGGATGAAGACAGCTTTAGAAGACTGTAATCAGCTTCAGTGGGATGAAGACAGCTTTAGAAGACTGTAATCAGCTTCAGTGGGATGAAAATATCTTTAGAAGAAAATAATCAGTTTCAGTGGGATGAAGACAGCTTTAGAAGAAAATAATCAGCTTCAGTGGGATGAAGACAGCTTTAGAAGACTGTAATCAGCTTCAGTAGGATGAAGACAGTTTTAGAAGACTGTAATCAGCTTCAGTGGGATGAAGACAGCTTTAGAAGACTGTAATCAGCTTCAGTGGAATGAAGACAGCTTTAGAAGACTGTAATCAGCTTCAGTGGGATGAAGACAGCTTTAGAAGACTGTAATCAGCTTCAGTGGGATGAAGACAGCTTTAGAAGACTGTAATCAGCTTCCATGGGATGAAGACAGTTTTAGAAGACTGTAATCAGCTTCAGTGGGATGAAGACAGCTTTAGAAGACTGTAATCAGCTTCAGTGGGATGAAGACAGCTTTAGAAGAAAATAATCAGCTTCAGTGGAATGAAGACAGCTTTAGAAGACTGTAATCAGCTTCAGTGGGATGAAGACAGCTTTAGAAGAAAATAATCAGCTTCAGTAGGATGAAGACAGTTTTAGAAGACTGTAATCGGCTTCAGTGGGATGAAGACAGCTTTAGAAGACTGTAATCAGCTTCAGTGGGATGAAGACAGCTTTAGAAGACTGTAATCAGCTTCAGTGGGATGAAGACAGCTTTAGAAGACTGTAATCATCTTCAGTGGGATGAAGACAGCTTTAGAAGACTGTAATCAGCTTCAGTGGGATGAAGACAGTTTTAGAAGAATGTAATCAGCTTCAGTGGGATGAAGACAGCTAGAGAAGACTGTAGTCAGCTTCAGTAGGATTAAGACAGTTTTAGAAGACTGTAATCAGCTTCAGTGGGATGAAGACAGCTTTAGAAGACTGTAATCAGCTTCAGTGGGATGAAGACAGCTTTAGAAGACTGTAATCAGCTTCAGTGGGATGAAGATATCTTTAGAAGAAAATAATCAGTTTCAGTGGGATGAAGACAGCTTTAGAATAAAATAATCAGCTTCAGTGGGATGAAGACAGCTTTAGAAGACTGTAATCATCTTCAGTGGGATGAAGACAGCTTTAGAAGACTGTAATCAGCTTCAGTAGGATTAAGACAGTTTTAGAAGAATGTAATCAGCTTCAGTGGGATGAAGACAGCTAGAGAAGACTGTAATCAGCTTCAGTGGGATGAAGACGGTTTTAGAAGACTGTAATCAGCTTCAGTGGGATGAAGACAGCTTTAGAAGACTGTAATCAGCTTCAGTGGGATGAAGACAGCTTTAGAAGACTGTAATCAGCTTCAGTGGGATGAAAATATCTTTAGAAGAAAATAATCAGCTTCAGTGGGATGAAGACAGCTTTAGAAGACTGTAATCAGCTTCAGTGGGATGAAGATAGTTTTAGAAGACTGTAATCAGCTTCAGTGGGATGAAGACAGCTTTAGAAGACTGTAATCATCTTCAGTGGGATGAAGACAGCTTTAGAAGACTGTAATCAGCTTTAGTGGGATGAAGATAGTTTTAGAAGACTGTAATCAGCTTCAGTGGGATGAAGACAGCTTTAGAAGACTGTAATCAGCTTTAGTGGGATGAAGATAGTTTTAGAAGACTGTAATCAGCTTCAGTGGGATGAAGACAGCTTTAGAAGACTGTAATCAGCTTCAGTGGGATGAAGACAGCTTTAGAAGACTGTAATCAGCTTCAGTGGGATTAAGACAGTTTTAGAAGAATGTAATCAGCTTCAGTGGGATGAAGACAGCTAGAGAAGACTGTAATCAGCTTCAGTGGGATGAAGACAGTTTTAGAAGACTGTAATCAGCTTCAGTGGGATGAAGACAGCTTTAGAAGACTGTAATCAGCTTCGGTGGGATGAAGACAGCTTTAGAAGACTGTAATCAGCTTCAGTGGGATGAAGACAGCTTTAGAAGACTGTAATCAGCTTCAGTGGGATGAAGACAGCTTTAGAAGACTGTAATCAGCTTCTGTGGGATGAAGACAGCTTTAGAAGACTGTAATCAGCATCCATGGGATGAAGACAGCTTTAGAAGACTGTAATCAGCTTCAGTGGGATGAAGACAGTTTTAGAAGACTGTAATCAGCTTCAGTGGGATGAAGACAGCTTTAGAAGACTGTAATCAGCTTCAGTGGGATGAAGACAGCTTTAGAAGACTGTAATCAGCTTCAGTGGGATGAAAATATCTTTAGAAGAAAATAATCAGTTTCAGTGGGATGAAGACAGCTTTAGAATAAAATAATCAGCTTCAGTGGGATGAAGACAGCTTTAGAAGACTGTAATCATCTTCAGTGGGATGAAGACAGCTTTAGAAGACTGTAATCAGCTTCAGTAGGATTAAGACAGTTTTAGAAGAATGTAATCAGCTTCAGTGGGATGAAGACAGCTAGAGAAGACTGTAATCAGCTTCAGTGGGATGAAGACAGTTTTAGAAGACTGTAATCAGCTTCAGTGGGATGAAGACAGCTTTAGAAGACTGTAATCAGCTTCAGTGGGATGAAGACAGCTTTAGAAGACTGTAATCAGCTTCAGTGGGATGAAAATATCTTTAGAAGAAAATAATCAGTTTCAGTGGGATGAAGACAGCTTTAGAAGAAAATAATCAGCTTCAGTGGGATGAAGACAGCTTTAGAAGACTGTAATCAGCTTCAGTGGGATGAAGATAGTTTTAGAAGACTGTAATCAGCTTCAGTGGGATGAAGACAGCTTTAGAAGACTGTAATCATCTTCAGTGGGATGAAGACAGCTTTAGAAGACTGTAATCAGCTTTAGTGGGATGAAGATAGTTTTAGAAGACTGTAATCAGCTTCAGTGGGATGAAGACAGCTTTAGAAGACTGTAATCAGCTTCAGTGGGATGAAAATATCTTTAGAAGAAAATAATCAGTTTCAGTGGGATGAAGACAGCTTTAGAAGAAAATAATCAGCTTCAGTGGGATGAAGACAGCTTTAGAAGACTGTTATCAGCTTCAGTGGGATGAAGATATTTTTAGAAGACTGTAATCAGCTTCAGTGGGATGAAGACAGCTTTAGAAGACTGTAATCATCTTCAGTGGGATGAAGACAGCTTTAGAAGACTGTAATCAGCTTCAGTAGGATTAAGACAGTTTTAGAAGACTGTAATCAGCTTCAGTGGGATGAAGACAGCTAGAGAAGACTGTAATCAGCTTCAGTGGGATGAAGACAGTTTTAGAAGACTGTAATCAGCTTCAGTGGGATGAAGACAGCTTTAGAAGACTGTAATCAGCTTCAGTGGGATGAAGACAGCTTTAGAAGACTGTAATCAGCTTCAGTGGGATGAAGACAGCTTTAGAAGAAAATAATCAGCTTCAGTGGGATGAAGACAGCTTTAGAAGACTGTAATCAGCTTCAGTGGGATGAAGATAGTTTTAGAAGACTGTAATCAGCTTCAGTGGGATGAAGACAGCTTTAGAAGACTGTAATCAGCTTCAGTGGGATGAAGACAGCTTTAGAAGACTGTAATCAGCTTCAGTGGGATGAAGACATCTTTAGAAGAAAATAATCAGTTTCAGTGGGATGAAGACAGCTTTAGAAGAAAATAATCAGCTTCAGTAGGATGAAGACAGTTTTAGAAGACTGTAATCAGCTTCAGTGGGATGAAGACAGCTTTAGAAGACTGTAATCAGCTTCAGTGGAATGAAGACAGCTTTAGAAGACTGTAATCAGCTTCAGTGGGATGAAGACAGCTTTAGAAGACTGTAATCAGCTTCAGTGGGATGAAGACAGCTTTAAAAGACTGTAATCAGCTTCCATGGGATGAAGACAGTTTTAGAAGACTGTAATCAGCTTCAGTGGGATGAAGACAGCTTTAGAAGACTGTAATCAGCTTCAGTGGGATGAAGACAGCTTTAGAAGAAAATAATCAGCTTCAGTGGAATGAAGACAGCTTTAGAAGACTGTAATCAGCTTCAGTGGGATGAAGACAGCTTTAGAAGAAAATAATCAGCTTCAGTAGGATGAAGACAGTTTTAGAAGACTGTAATCGGCTTCAGTGGGATGAAGACAGCTTTAGAAGAAAATAATCAGCTTCAGTGGGATGAAGACAGCTTTAGAAGACTGTAATCAGCTTCAGTGGGATGAAGACAGCTTTAGAAGACTGTAATCATCTTCAGTGGGATGAAGACAGCTTTAGAAGACTGTAATCAGCTTCAGTAGGATTAAGACAGTTTTAGAAGAATGTAATCAGCTTCAGTGGGATGAAGACAGCTTTAGAAGACTGTAATCAGCTTCAGTGGGATGAAGACAGCTTTAGAAGACTGTAATCAGCTTCAGTGGGATGAAGATATCTTTAGAAGAAAATAATCAGTTTCAGTGGGATGAAGACAGCTTTAGAATAAAATAATCAGCTTCAGTGGGATGAAGACAGCTTTAGAAGACTGTAATCATCTTCAGTGGGATGAAGACAGCTTTAGAAGACTGTAATCAGCTTCAGTAGGATTAAGACAGTTTTAGAAGAATGTAATCAGCTTCAGTGGGATGAAGACAGCTAGAGAAGACTGTAATCAGCTTCAGTGGGATGAAGACAGTTTTAGAAGACTGTAATCAGCTTCAGTGGGATGAAGACAGCTTTAGAAGACTGTAATCAGCTTCAGTGGGATGAAGACAGCTTTAGAAGACTGTAATCAGCTTCAGTGGGATGAAAATATCTTTAGAAGAAAATAATCAGTTTCAGTGGGATGAAGACAGCTTTAGAAGAAAATAATCAGCTTCAGTGGGATGAAGACAGCTTTAGAAGACTGTAATCAGCTTCAGTAGGATGAAGACAGTTTTAGAAGACTGTAATCAGCTTCAGTGGGATGAAGACAGCTTTAGAAGACTGTAATCAGCTTCAGTGGAATGAAGACAGCTTTAGAAGACTGTAATCAGCTTCAGTGGGATGAAGACAGCTTTAGAAGACTGTAATCAGCTTCAGTGGGATGAAGACAGCTTTAGAAGACTGTAATCAGCTTCCATGGGATGAAGACAGTTTTAGAAGACTGTAATCAGCTTCAGTGGGATGAAGACAGCTTTAGAAGACTGTAATCAGCTTCAGTGGGATGAAGACAGCTTTAGAAGAAAATAATCAGCTTCAGTGGAATGAAGACAGCTTTAGAAGACTGTAATCAGCTTCAGTGGGATGAAGACAGCTTTAGAAGAAAATAATCAGCTTCAGTAGGATGAAGACAGTTTTAGAAGACTGTAATCGGCTTCAGTGGGATGAAGACAGCTTTAGAAGACTGTAATCAGCTTCAGTGGGATGAAGACAGCTTTAGAAGACTGTAATCAGCTTCAGTGGAATGAAGACAGCTTTAGAAGACTGTAATCATCTTCAGTGGGATGAAGACAGCTTTAGAAGACTGTAATCAGCTTCAGTGGGATGAAGACAGCTAGAGAAGACTGTAATCAGCTTCAGTGGGATGAAGACAGTTTTAGAAGACTGTAATCAGCTTCAGTGGGATGAAGACAGCTTTAGAAGACTGTAATCAGCTTCAGTGGGATGAAGACAGCTTTAGAAGACTGTAATCAGCTTCAGTGGGATGAAAATATCTTTAGAAGAAAATAATCAGTTTCAGTGGGATGAAGACAGCTTTAGAAGAAAATAATCAGCTTCAGTGGGATGAAGACAGCTTTAGAAGACTGTAATCAGCTTCAGTGGGATGAAGATAGTTTTAGAAGACTGTAATCAGCTTCAGTGGGATGAAGACAGCTTTAGAAGACTGTAATCATCTTCAGTGGGATGAAGACAGCTTTAGAAGACTGTAGTCAGCTTCAGTAGGATTAAGACAGTTTTAGAATAATGTAATCAGCTTCAGTGGGATGAAGACAGCTTTAGAAGACTGTAATCAGCTTCAGTGGGATGAAGACAGCTTTAGAAGACTGTAATCAGCTTCAGTGGGATGAAGATATCTTTAGAAGAAAATAATCAGTTTCAGTGGGATGAAGACAGCTTTAGAATAAAATAATCAGCTTCAGTGGGATGAAGACAGCTTTAGAAGACTGTAATCATCTTCAGTGGGATGAAGACAGCTTTAGAAGACTGTAATCAGCTTCAGTAGGATTAAGACAGTTTTAGAAGAATGTAATCAGCTTCAGTGGGATGAAGACAGCTAGAGAAGACTGTAATCAGCTTCAGTGGGATGAAGACAGCTTTAGAAGACTGTAATCATCTTCAGTGGGATGAAGACAGCTTTAGAAGACTGTAATCAGCTTCAGTGGGATGAAGACAGCTTTAGAAGAAAATAATCAGCTTCAGTGGAATGAAGACAGCTTTAGAAGACTGTAATCAGCTTCAGTGGGATGAAGACAGCTTTAGAAGAAAATAATCAGCTTCAGTAGGATGAAGACAGTTTTAGAAGACTGTAATCGGCTTCAGTGGGATGAAGACAGCTTTAGAAGAAAATAATCAGCTTCAGTGGGATGAAGACAGCTTTAGAAGACTGTAATCAGCTTCAGTGGGATGAAGACAGCTTTAGAAGACTGTAATCATCTTCAGTGGGATGAAGACAGCTTTAGAAGACTGTAATCAGCTTCAGTAGGATTAAGACAGTTTTAGAAGAATGTAATCAGCTTCAGTGGGATGAAGACAGCTTTAGAAGACTGTAATCAGCTTCAGTGGGATGAAGACAGCTTTAGAAGACTGTAATCAGCTTCAGTGGGATGAAGATATCTTTAGAAGAAAATAATCAGTTTCAGTGGGATGAAGACAGCTTTAGAAGACTGTAATCAGCTTCCATGAGATGAAGACAGCTTTAGAAGACTGTAATCAGCTTCAGTGGTATGAAGACATCTTTAGAAGACTGTAATCAGCTTCAGTGGGATTAAGACAGCTTTAGAAGACTGTAATCAGCTTCAGTGGGATGAAAACAGCTTTAGAACACTGTAATCAGCTTCAGTGGGATGAAGACAGTTTTAGAAGACTGTAATCAGCTTCAGTGGGATGAAGACATCTTTAGAAGACTGTAATCAGCTTCAGTGGGATGAAGACAGCTTTAGAAGACTATAATCAGCTTCAGTGGGATGAAGACAGCTTTAGAAGACTGTAATCAGCTTCAGTGGGATGAAGACAGCTTTAGAAGAAAATAATCAGCTTCAGTAGGATGAAGACAATTTTAGAAGACTGTAATCAGCTTCAGTGGGATGAAGACAGCTTTAGAAGACTGTAATCAGCTTCAGTGGGATGAAGACAGCTTTAGAAGACTGTAATCAGCTTCAGTGGGATGAAGACAGCTTTAGAACACTGTAATCAGCTTCAGTGGGATGAAGACAGCTTTAGAAGAAACTAATCAGCTTCAGTAGGATGAAGACAATTTTAAAAGACTGTAATCAGCTTCATTGGGATGAAGACAGCTTTAGAAGACTGTAATCAGCTTCAGTGGGATGAAGACAGCTTTAGACGACTGTAATCAGCTTCAGTGGGATGAAGACAGCTTTAGAAGACTGTAATCAGCTTCAGTGGGATGAAGCGAGCTTTAGAAGACTGTAATCAGCTTCAGTGGGATGAAGACAGTTTTAGAAGACTGTAATCAGCTTCATTGGGAGGAAGACAACTTTAGAAGACTGTAATCAGCTTCAGTGGGATTAAGACAGTTTTAGAAGAATGTAATCAGCTTCAGTGGGATGAAGACATCTAGAGAAGACTGTAATCAGCTTCAGTGGGATGAAGACAGTTTTAGAAGACTGTAATAATTTTCAGTGGGATGAAGACAGCTTTAGAAGACTGTAATCAGCTTCAGTGGGATGAAGACAGCTTTAGAAGACTGTAATCAGCTTCAGTGGGATGAAGACATCTTTAGAAGAAAATAATTTGCTTCAGTGGGATGAAGACAACTTTAGAAGAAAATAATCAGCTTCAGTGGAATGAAGACAGCTTTAGAAGACTGTAATCAGCTTCAGTGGGATGAAGACATCTTTAGAAGAAAATAATCAGCTTCAGTGGGATGAAGACAGCTTTAGAAGAAAATAATCAGCTCCAGTAGGATGAAGACAGTTTTAGAAGACTGTAATCGGCTTCAGTGGGATGAAGACAGCGTTAGAAGACTATAATCAGCTTCAGTGGGATGAAGACCGTTTTAGAAGACTGTAATCAGCTTCAGTAGGATGAAGACAGCTTTAGAAGACTGTAATCAGCTTCCATGAGATGAAGACAGCTTTAGAAGACTGTAATCAGCTTCAGTGGGATGAAGACAGCTTTAGAAGACTGTAATCAGCTTCAGTGGGATTAAGACAGCTTTAGAAGACTGTAATCAGCTTCAGTGGGATGAAAACAGCTTTAGAACACTGTAATCAGCTTCAGTGGGATGAAGACAGTTTTAGAAGACTGTAATCAGCTTCAGTGGGATGAAGACATCTTTAGAAGACTGTAATCAGCTTCAGTGGGATGAAGACAGCTTTAGAAGACTATAATCAGCTTCAGTGGGATGAAGACAGCTTTAGAAGACTGTAATCAGCTTCAGTGGGATGAAGACAGCTTTAGAAGAAAATAATCAGCTTCAGTAGGATGAAGACAATTTTAGAAGACTGTAATCAGCTTCAGTGGGATGAAGACAGCTTTAGAAGACTGTAATCAGCTTCAGTGGGATGAAGACAGCTTTAGAAGACTGTAATCAGCTTCAGTGGGATGAAGACAGCTTTAGAACACTGTAATCAGCTTCAGTGGGATGAAGACAGCTTTAGAAGAAAATAATCAGCTTCAGTAGGATGAAGACAATTTTAAAAGACTGTAATCAGCTTCATTGGGATGAAGACAGCTTTAGAAGACTGTAATCAGCTTCAGTGGGATGAAGACAGCTTTAGACGACTGTAATCAGCTTCAGTGGGATGAAGACAGCTTTAGAAGACTGTAATCAGCTTCAGTGGGATGAAGCGAGCTTTAGAAGACTGTAATCAGCTTCAGTGGGATGAAGACAGTTTTAGAAGACTGTAATCAGCTTCATTGGGAGGAAGACAACTTTAGAAGACTGTAATCAGCTTCAGTGGGATTAAGACAGTTTTAGAAGAATGTAATCAGCTTCAGTGGGATGAAGACATCTAGAGAAGACTGTAATCAGCTTCAGTGGGATGAAGACAGTTTTAGAAGACTGTAATAATTTTCAGTGGGATGAAGACAGCTTTAGAAGACTGTAATCAGCTTCAGTGGGATGAAGACAGCTTTAGAAGACTGTAATCAGCTTCAGTGGGATGAAGACATCTTTAGAAGAAAATAATTTGCTTCAGTGGGATGAAGACAACTTTAGAAGAAAATAATCAGCTTCAGTGGAATGAAGACAGCTTTAGAAGACTGTAATCAGCTTCAGTGGGATGAAGACATCTTTAGAAGAAAATAATCAGCTTCAGTGGGATGAAGACAGCTTTAGAAGAAAATAATCAGCTCCAGTAGGATGAAGACAGTTTTAGAAGACTGTAATCGGCTTCAGTGGGATGAAGACAGCGTTAGAAGACTATAATCAGCTTCAGTGGGATGAAGACCGTTTTAGAAGACTGTAATCAGCTTCAGTAGGATGAAGACAGCTTTAGAAGACTGTAATCAGCTTCCATGAGATGAAGACAGCTTTAGAAGACTGTAATCAGCTTCAGTGGGATGAAGACAGCTTTAGAAGACTGTAATCAGCTTCAGTGGTATGAAGACATCTTTAGAAGACTGTAATCAGCTTCAGTGGGATGAAGACAGCTATAAAAGACTGTAATCAGCTTCAGTGGGATGAAGACAGCTTTAGAAGACTGTAATCAGCTTCAGTAGGATGAAGACAGCTTTAGAAGAAAATAATCAGCTTCAGTAGGATGAAGACAGTTTTAGAAGACTGTAATCAGCTTCAGTGGGATGAAAACACCTTTAGAAGACTGTAATCAGCTTCAGTGGGATGAAGACAGCTTTAGAAGACTGTAATCGGCTTCATTGGGATGAAGACATCTTTAGAAGAAAATAATTTGCTTCAGTGGGATGAAGACAGCTTTAGAAGAAAATAATCAGCTTCAGTGGAATGAAGACAGCCTTAGAAGACTGTAATCAGCTTCAGTGGGATGAAGACAGCTTTAGAAGACTGGAATCATCTTCAGTGGGATGAAAACAGCTTTAGAAGACTGTAATCAGCTTCAGTGGGATATAGACAGCGTTAGAAGACTGTAATCAGCTTCCATGAGATGAATACCGTTTTAGAAGACTGTAATCAGCTTCAGTAGGATGAAGACAGCTTTAGAAGACTGTAATCAGCTTCCATGAGATGAAGACAGCTTTAGAAGACTGTAATCAGCTTCAGTGGGATGAAGACATCTTTAGAAGAAAATAATTTGCTTCAGTGGGATGAAGACAACTTTAGAAGAAAATAATCAGCTTCAGTGGAATGAAGACAGCTTTAGAAGACTGTAATCAGCTTCAGTGGGATGAAGACATCTTTAGAAGAAAATAATCAGCTTCAGTGGGATGAAGACAGCTTTAGAAGAAAATAATCAGCTCCAGTAGGATGAAGACAGTTTTAGAAGACTGTAATCGGCTTCAGTGGGATGAAGACAGCGTTAGAAGACTATAATCAGCTTCAGTGGGATGAAGACCGTTTTAGAAGACTGTAATCAGCTTCAGTAGGATGAAGACAGCTTTAGAAGACTGTAATCAGCTTCCATGAGATGAAGACAGCTTTAGAAGACTGTAATCAGCTTCAGTGGGATGAAGACAGCTTTAGAAGACTGTAATCAGCTTCAGTGGTATGAAGACATCTTTAGAAGACTGTAATCAGCTTCAGTGGGATGAAGACAGCTATAAAAAACTGTAATCAGCTTCAGTGGGATGAAGACAGCTTTAGAAGACTGTAATCAGCTTCAGTAGGATGAAGACAGCTTTAGAAGAAAATAATCAGCTTCAGTAGGATGAAGACAGTTTTAGAAGACTGTAATCAGCTTCAGTGGGATGAAGACAGTTTTAGAAGACTGTAATAATTTTCAGTGGGATGAAGACAGCTTTAGAAGACTGTAATCAGCTTCAGTGGGATGAAGACAGCTTTAGAAGACTGTAATCAGCTTCAGTGGGATGAAGACATCTTTAGAAGAAAATAATTTGCTTCAGTGGGATGAAGACAACTTTAGAAGAAAATAATCAGCTTCAGTGGAATGAAGACAGCTTTAGAAGACTGTAATCAGCTTCAGTGGGATGAAGACATCTTTAGAAGAAAATAATCAGCTTCAGTGGGATGAAGACAGCTTTAGAAGAAAATAATCAGCTCCAGTAGGATGAAGACAGTTTTAGAAGACTGTAATCGGCTTCAGTGGGATGAAGACAGCGTTAGAAGACTATAATCAGCTTCAGTGGGATGAAGACCGTTTTAGAAGACTGTAATCAGCTTCAGTAGGATGAAGACAGCTTTAGAAGACTGTAATCAGCTTCCATGAGATGAAGACAGCTTTAGAAGACTGTAATCAGCTTCAGTGGGATGAAGACAGCTTTAGAAGACTGTAATCAGCTTCAGTGGTATGAAGACATCTTTAGAAGACTGTAATCAGCTTCAGTGGGATGAAGACAGCTATAAAAAACTGTAATCAGCTTCAGTGGGATGAAGACAGCTTTAGAAGACTGTAATCAGCTTCAGTAGGATGAAGACAGCTTTAGAAGAAAATAATCAGCTTCAGTAGGATGAAGACAGTTTTAGAAGACTGTAATCAGCTTCAGTGGGATGAAGACAGTTTTAGAAGACTGTAATAATTTTCAGTGGGATGAAGACAGCTTTAGAAGACTGTAATCAGCTTCAGTGGGATGAAGACAGCTTTAGAAGACTGTAATCAGCTTCAGTGGGATGAAGACATCTTTAGAAGAAAATAATTTGCTTCAGTGGGATGAAGACAACTTTAGAAGAAAATAATCAGCTTCAGTGGAATGAAGACAGCTTTAGAAGACTGTAATCAGCTTCAGTGGGATGAAGACATCTTTAGAAGAAAATAATCAGCTTCAGTGGGATGAAGACAGCTTTAGAAGAAAATAATCAGCTCCAGTAGGATGAAGACAGTTTTAGAAGACTGTAATCGGCTTCAGTGGGATGAAGACAGCGTAAGAAGACTATAATCAGCTTCAGTGGGATGAAGACCGTTTTAGAAGACTGTAATCAGCTTCAGTAGGATGAAGACAGCTTTAGAAGACTGTAATCAGCTTCCATGAGATGAAGACAGCTTTAGAAGACTGTAATCAGCTTCAGTGGTATGAAGACATCTTTAGAAGACTGTAATCAGCTTCAGTGGGATTAAGACAGCTTTAGAAGACTGTAATCAGCTTCAGTGGGATGAAAACAGCTTTAGAACACTGTAATCAGCTTCAGTGGGATGAAGACAGTTTTAGAAGACTGTAATCAGCTTCAGTGGGATGAAGACATCTTTAGAAGACTGTAATCAGCTTCAGTGGGATGAAGACAGCTTTAGAAGACTATAATCAGCTTCAGTGGGATGAAGACAGCTTTAGAAGACTGTAATCAGCTTCAGTGGGATGAAGACAGCTTTAGAAGAAAATAATCAGCTTCAGTAGGATGAAGACAATTTTAGAAGACTGTAATCAGCTTCAGTGGGATGAAGACAGCTTTAGAAGACTGTAATCAGCTTCAGTGGGATGAAGACAGCTTTAGAAGACTGTAATCAGCTTCAGTGGGATGAAGACAGCTTTAGAACACTGTAATCAGCTTCAGTGGGATGAAGACAGCTTTAGAAGAAAATAATCAGCTTCAGTAGGATGAAGACAATTTTAAAAGACTGTAATCAGCTTCATTGGGATGAAGACAGCTTTAGAAGACTGTAATCAGCTTCAGTGGGATGAAGACAGCTTTAGACGACTGTAATCAGCTTCAGTGGGATGAAGACAGCTTTAGAAGACTGTAATCAGCTTCAGTGGGATGAAGCGAGCTTTAGAAGACTGTAATCAGCTTCAGTGGGATGAAGACAGTTTTAGAAGACTGTAATCAGCTTCAGTGGGAGGAAGACAACTTTAGAAGACTGTAATCAGCTTCAGTGGGATTAAGACAGTTTTAGAAGAATGTAATCAGCTTCAGTGGGATGAAGACAGCTAGAGAAGACTGTAATCAGCTTCAGTGGGATGAAGACAGTTTTAGAAGACTGTAATAATTTTCAGTGGGATGAAGACAGCTTTAGAAGACTGTAATCAGCTTCAGTGGGATGAAGACAGCTTTAGAAGACTGTAATCAGCTTCAGTGGGATGAAGACATCTTTAGAAGAAAATAATTTGCTTCAGTGGGATGAAGACAACTTTAGAAGAAAATAATCAGCTTCAGTGGGATGAAGACAGCTTTAGAAGACTGTAATCAGCTTCCATGAGATTAAAACAGCTTTAGAAGACTGTAATCAGCTTCAGTGGGATATAGACAGCGTTAGAAGACTGTAATCAGCTTCCATGAGATGAATACCGTTTTAGAAGACTGTAATCAGCTTCAGTAGGATGAAGACAGCTTTAGAAGACTGTAATCAGCTTCCATGAGATGAAGACAGCTTTAGAAGACTGTAATCAGCTTCAGTGGGATGAAGACATCTTTAGAAGAAAATAATTTGCTTCAGTGGGATGAAGACAACTTTAGAAGAAAATAATCAGCTTCAGTGGAATGAAGACAGCTTTAGAAGACTGTAATCAGCTTCAGTGGGATGAAGACATCTTTAGAAGAAAATAATCAGCTTCAGTGGGATGAAGACAGCTTTAGAAGAAAATAATCAGCTCCAGTAGGATGAAGACAGTTTTAGAAGACTGTAATCGGCTTCAGTGGGATGAAGACAGCGTTAGAAGACTATAATCAGCTTCAGTGGGATGAAGACCGTTTTAGAAGACTGTAATCAGCTTCAGTAGGATGAAGACAGCTTTAGAAGACTGTAATCAGCTTCCATGAGATGAAGACAGCTTTAGAAGACTGTAATCAGTTTCAGTGGGATGAAGACAGCTTTAGAAGACTGTAATCAGCTTCAGTGGTATGAAGACATCTTTAGAAGACTGTAATCAGCTTCAGTGGGATGAAGACAGCTATAAAAAACTGTAATCAGCTTCAGTGGGATGAAGACAGCTTTAGAAGACTGTAATCAGCTTCAGTAGGATGAAGACAGCTTTAGAAGAAAATAATCAGCTTCAGTAGGATGAAGACAGTTTTAGAAGACTGTAATCAGCTTCAGTGGGATGAAGACAGTTTTAGAAGACTGTAATAATTTTCAGTGGGATGAAGACAGCTTTAGAAGACTGTAATCAGCTTCAGTGGGATGAAGACAGCTTTAGAAGACTGTAATCAGCTTCAGTGGGATGAAGACATCTTTAGAAGAAAATAATTTGCTTCAGTGGGATGAAGACAACTTTAGAAGAAAATAATCAGCTTCAGTGGAATGAAGACAGCTTTAGAAGACTGTAATCAGCTTCAGTGGGATGAAGACATCTTTAGAAGAAAATAATCAGCTTCAGTGGGATGAAGACAGCTTTAGAAGAAAATAATCAGCTCCAGTAGGATGAAGACAGTTTTAGAAGACTGTAATCGGCTTCAGTGGGATGAAGACAGCGTTAGAAGACTATAATCAGCTTCAGTGGGATGAAGACCGTTTTAGAAGACTGTAATCAGCTTCAGTAGGATGAAGACAGCTTTAGAAGACTGTAATCAGCTTCCATGAGATGAAGACAGCTTTAGAAGACTGTAATCAGCTTCAGTGGTATGAAGACATCTTTAGAAGACTGTAATCAGCTTCAGTGGGATTAAGACAGCTTTAGAAGACTGTAATCAGCTTCAGTGGGATGAAAACAGCTTTAGAACACTGTAATCAGCTTCAGTGGGATGAAGACAGTTTTAGAAGACTGTAATCAGCTTCAGTGGGATGAAGACATCTTTAGAAGACTGTAATCAGCTTCAGTGGGATGAAGACAGCTTTAGAAGACTATAATCAGCTTCAGTGGGATGAAGACAGCTTTAGAAGACTGTAATCAGCTTCAGTGGGATGAAGACAGCTTTAGAAGAAAATAATCAGCTTCAGTAGGATGAAGACAATTTTAGAAGACTGTAATCAGCTTCAGTGGGATGAAGACAGCTTTAGAAGACTGTAATCAGCTTCAGTGGGATGAAGACAGCTTTAGAAGACTGTAATCAGCTTCAGTGGGATGAAGACAGCTTTAGAACACTGTAATCAGCTTCAGTGGGATGAAGACAGCTTTAGAAGAAAATAATCAGCTTCAGTAGGATGAAGACAATTTTAAAAGACTGTAATCAGCTTCATTGGGATGAAGACAGCTTTAGAAGACTGTAATCAGCTTCAGTGGGATGAAGACAGCTTTAGACGACTGTAATCAGCTTCAGTGGGATGAAGACAGCTTTAGAAGACTGTAATCAGCTTCAGTGGGATGAAGCGAGCTTTAGAAGACTGTAATCAGCTTCAGTGGGATGAAGACAGTTTTAGAAGACTGTAATCAGCTTCAGTGGGAGGAAGACAACTTTAGAAGACTGTAATCAGCTTCAGTGGGATTAAGACAGTTTTAGAAGAATGTAATCAGCTTCAGTGGGATGAAGACAGCTAGAGAAGACTGTAATCAGCTTCAGTGGGATGAAGACAGTTTTAGAAGACTGTAATAATTTTCAGTGGGATGAAGACAGCTTTAGAAGACTGTAATCAGCTTCAGTGGGATGAAGACAGCTTTAGAAGACTGTAATCAGCTTCAGTGGGATGAAGACATCTTTAGAAGAAAATAATTTGCTTCAGTGGGATGAAGACAACTTTAGAAGAAAATAATCAGCTTCAGTGGAATGAAGACAGCTTTAGAAGACTGTAATCAGCTTCAGTGGGATGAAGACATCTTTAGAAGAAAATAATCAGCTTCAGTGGGATGAAGACAGCTTTAGAAGAAAATAATCAGCTCCAGTAGGATGAAGACAGTTTTAGAAGACTGTAATCGGCTTCAGTGGGATGAAGACAGCGTTAGAAGACTATAATCAGCTTCAGTGGGATGAAGACCGTTTTAGAAGACTGTAATCAGCTTCAGTAGGATGAAGACAGCTTTAGAAGACTGTAATCAGCTTCCATGAGATGAAGACAGCTTTAGAAGACTGTAATCAGCTTCAGTGGGATGAAGACAGCTTTAGAAGACTGTAATCAGCTTCAGTGGTATGAAGACATGTTTAGAAGACTGTAATCAGCTTCAGTGGGATGAAGACAGCTATAAAAGACTGTAATCAGCTTCAGTGGGATGAAGACAGCTTTAGAAGACTGTAATCAGCTTCAGTAGGATGAAGACAGCTTTAGAAGAAAATAATCAGCTTCAGTAGGATGAAGACAGTTTTAGAAGACTGTAATCAGCTTCAGTGGGATGAAAACACCTTTAGAAGACTGTAATCAGCTTCAGTGGGATGAAGACAGCTTTAGAAGACTGTAATCGGCTTCATTGGGATGAAGACATCTTTAGAAGAAAATAATTTGCTTCAGTGGGATGAAGACAGCTTTAGAAGAAAATAATCAGCTTCAGTGGAATGAAGACAGCCTTAGAAGACTGTAATCAGCTTCAGTGGGATGAAGACAGCTTTAGAAGACTGGAATCATCTTCAGTGGGATGAAGACAGCTTTAGAAGACTGTAATCAGCTTCCATGAGATTAAAACAGCTTTAGAAGACTGTAATCAGCTTCAGTGGGATATAGACAGCGTTAGAAGACTGTAATCAGCTTCCATGAGATGAATACCGTTTTAGAAGACTGTAATCAGCTTCAGTAGGATGAAGACAGCTTTAGAAGACTGTAATCAGCTTCCATGAGATGAAGACAGCTTTAGAAGACTGTAATCAGCTTCAGTGGGATGAAGACATCTTTAGAAGAAAATAATTTGCTTCAGTGGGATGAAGACAACTTTAGAAGAAAATAATCAGCTTCAGTGGAATGAAGACAGCTTTAGAAGACTGTAATCAGCTTCAGTGGGATGAAGACATCTTTAGAAGAAAATAATCAGCTTCAGTGGGATGAAGACAGCTTTAGAAGAAAATAATCAGCTCCAGTAGGATGAAGACAGTTTTAGAAGACTGTAATCGGCTTCAGTGGGATGAAGACAGCGTTAGAAGACTATAATCAGCTTCAGTGGGATGAAGACCGTTTTAGAAGACTGTAATCAGCTTCAGTAGGATGAAGACAGCTTTAGAAGACTGTAATCAGCTTCCATGAGATGAAGACAGCTTTAGAAGACTGTAATCAGCTTCAGTGGGATGAAGACAGCTTTAGAAGAAAATAATCAGCTTCAGTAGGATGAAGACAATTTTAGAAGACTGTAATCAGCTTCAGTGGGATGAAGACAGCTTTAGAAGACTGTAATCAGCTTCAGTGGGATGAAGACAGCTTTAGAAGACTGTAATCAGCTTCAGTGGGATGAAGACAGCTTTAGAACACTGTAATCAGCTTCAGTGGGATGAAGACAGCTTTAGAAGAAAATAATCAGCTTCAGTAGGATGAAGACAATTTTAAAAGACTGTAATCAGCTTCATTGGGATGAAGACAGCTTTAGAAGACTGTAATCAGCTTCAGTGGGATGAAGACAGCTTTAGACGACTGTAATCAGCTTCAGTGGGATGAAGACAGCTTTAGAAGACTGTAATCAGCTTCAGTGGGATGAAGCGAGCTTTAGAAGACTGTAATCAGCTTCAGTGGGATGAAGACAGTTTTAGAAGACTGTAATCAGCTTCAGTGGGAGGAAGACAACTTTAGAAGACTGTAATCAGCTTCAGTGGGATTAAGACAGTTTTAGAAGAATGTAATCAGCTTCAGTGGGATGAAGACAGCTAGAGAAGACTGTAATCAGCTTCAGTGGGATGAAGACAGTTTTAGAAGACTGTAATAATTTTCAGTGGGATGAAGACAGCTTTAGAAGACTGTAATCAGCTTCAGTGGGATGAAGACAGCTTTAGAAGACTGTAATCAGCTTCAGTGGGATGAAGACATCTTTAGAAGAAAATAATTTGCTTCAGTGGGATGAAGACAACTTTAGAAGAAAATAATCAGCTTCAGTGGAATGAAGACAGCTTTAGAAGACTGTAATCAGCTTCAGTGGGATGAAGACATCTTTAGAAGAAAATAATCAGCTTCAGTGGGATGAAGACAGCTTTAGAAGAAAATAATCAGCTCCAGTAGGATGAAGACAGTTTTAGAAGACTGTAATCGGCTTCAGTGGGATGAAGACAGCGTTAGAAGACTATAATCAGCTTCAGTGGGATGAAGACCGTTTTAGAAGACTGTAATCAGCTTCAGTAGGATGAAGACAGCTTTAGAAGACTGTAATCAGCTTCCATGAGATGAAGACAGCTTTAGAAGACTGTAATCAGCTTCAGTGGGATGAAGACAGCTTTAGAAGACTGTAATCAGCTTCAGTGGTATGAAGACATGTTTAGAAGACTGTAATCAGCTTCAGTGGGATGAAGACAGCTATAAAAGACTGTAATCAGCTTCAGTGGGATGAAGACAGCTTTAGAAGACTGTAATCAGCTTCAGTAGGATGAAGACAGCTTTAGAAGAAAATAATCAGCTTCAGTAGGATGAAGACAGTTTTAGAAGACTGTAATCAGCTTCAGTGGGATGAAAACACCTTTAGAAGACTGTAATCAGCTTCAGTGGGATGAAGACAGCTTTAGAAGACTGTAATCGGCTTCATTGGGATGAAGACATCTTTAGAAGAAAATAATTTGCTTCAGTGGGATGAAGACAGCTTTAGAAGAAAATAATCAGCTTCAGTGGAATGAAGACAGCCTTAGAAGACTGTAATCAGCTTCAGTGGGATGAAGACAGCTTTAGAAGACTGGAATCATCTTCAGTGGGATGAAGACAGCTTTAGAAGACTGTAATCAGCTTCCATGAGATTAAAACAGCTTTAGAAGACTGTAATCAGCTTCAGTGGGATATAGACAGCGTTAGAAGACTGTAATCAGCTTCCATGAGATGAATACCGTTTTAGAAGACTGTAATCAGCTTCAGTAGGATGAAGACAGCTTTAGAAGACTGTAATCAGCTTCCATGAGATGAAGACAGCTTTAGAAGACTGTAATCAGCTTCAGTGGGATGAAGACATCTTTAGAAGAAAATAATTTGCTTCAGTGGGATGAAGACAACTTTAGAAGAAAATAATCAGCTTCAGTGGAATGAAGACAGCTTTAGAAGACTGTAATCAGCTTCAGTGGGATGAAGACATCTTTAGAAGAAAATAATCAGCTTCAGTGGGATGAAGACAGCTTTAGAAGAAAATAATCAGCTCCAGTAGGATGAAGACAGTTTTAGAAGACTGTAATCGGCTTCAGTGGGATGAAGACAGCGTTAGAAGACTATAATCAGCTTCAGTGGGATGAAGACCGTTTTAGAAGACTGTAATCAGCTTCAGTAGGATGAAGACAGCTTTAGAAGACTGTAATCAGCTTCCATGAGATGAAGACAGCTTTAGAAGACTGTAATCAGCTTCAGTGGGATGAAGACAGCTTTAGAAGACTGTAATCAGCTTCAGTGGTATGAAGACATCTTTAGAAGACTGTAATCAGCTTCAGTGGGATGAAGACAGCTATAAAAAACTGTAATCAGCTTCAGTGGGATGAAGACAGCTTTAGAAGACTGTAATCAGCTTCAGTAGGATGAAGACAGCTTTAGAAGAAAATAATCAGCTTCAGTAGGATGAAGACAGTTTTAGAAGACTGTAATCAGCTTCAGTGGGATGAAAACACCTTTAGAAGACTGTAATCAGCTTCAGTGGGATGAAGACAGCTTTAGAAGACTGTAATCGGCTTCATTGGGATGAAGACATCTTTAGAAGAAAATAATTTGCTTCAGTGGGATGAAGACAGCTTTAGAAGAAAATAATCAGCTTCAGTGGAATGAAGACAGCCTTAGAAGACTGTAATCAGCTTCAGTGGGATGAAGACAGCTTTAGAAGACTGTAATCAGCTTCAGTGGGATGAAGACAGCTTTAGAAGACTGTAATCAGCTTCAGTGGTATGAAGACATCTTTAGAAGACTGTAATCAGCTTCAGTGGGATGAAGACAGCTATAAAAAACTGTAATCAGCTTCAGTGGGATGAAGACAGCTTTAGAAGACTGTAATCAGCTTCAGTAGGATGAAGACAGCTTTAGAAGAAAATAATCAGCTTCAGTAGGATGAAGACAGTTTTAGAAGACTGTAATCAGCTTCAGTGGGATGAAAACACCTTTAGAAGACTGTAATCAGCTTCAGTGGGATGAAGACAGCTTTAGAAGACTGTAATCGGCTTCATTGGGATGAAGACATCTTTAGAAGAAAATAATTTGCTTCAGTGGGATGAAGACAGCTTTAGAAGAAAATAATCAGCTTCAGTGGAATGAAGACAGCCTTAGAATACTGTAATCAGCTTCAGTGGGATGAAGACAGCTTTAGAAGACTGGAATCATCTTCAGTGGGATGAAGACAGCTTTAGAAGACTGTAATCAGCTTCCATGAGATTAAAACAGCTTTAGAAGACTGTAATCAGCTTCAGTGGGATATAGACAGCGTTAGAAGACTGTAATCAGCTTCCATGAGATGAATACCGTTTTAGAAGACTGTAATCAGCTTCAGTAGGATGAAGACAGCTTTAGAAGACTGTAATCAGCTTCCATGAGATGAAGACAGCTTTAGAAGACTGTAATCAGCTTCAGTGGGATGAAGACAGCTTTAGAAGACTGTAATCGGCTTCATTGGGATGAAGACATCTTTAGAAGAAAATAATTTGCTTCAGTGGGATGAAGACAGCTTTAGAAGAAAATAATCAGCTTCAGTGGAATGAAGACAGCCTTAGAAGACTGTAATCAGCTTCAGTGGGATGAAGACAGCTTTAGAAGACTGTAATCAGCTTCAGTGGGATGAAGACAGCTTTAGAAGACTGTAATCAGCTTCAGTGGTATGAAGACATCTTTAGAAGACTGTAATCAGCTTCAGTAGGATGAAGACAGCTATAAAAAACTGTAATCAGCTTCAGTGGGATGAAGACAGCTTTAGAAGACTGTAATCAGCTTCAGTAGGATGAAGACAGCTTTAGAAGAAAATAATCAGCTTCAGTAGGATGAAGACAGTTTTAGAAGACTGTAATCAGCTTCAGTGGGATGAAAACACCTTTAGAAGACTGTAATCAGCTTCAGTGGGATGAAGACAGCTTTAGAAGACTGTAATCGGCTTCATTGGGATGAAGACATCTTTAGAAGAAAATCATTTGCTTCAGTGGGATGAAGACAGCTTTAGAAGAAAATAATCAGCTTCAGTGGAATGAAGACAGCCTTAGAAGACTGTAATCAGCTTCAGTGGGATGAAGACAGCTTTAGAAGACTGGAATCATCTTCAGTGGGATGAAGACAGCTTTAGAAGACTGTAATCAGCTTCCATGAGATTAAAACAGCTTTAGAAGACTGTAATCAGCTTCAGTGGGATATAGACAGCGTTAGAAGACTGTAATCAGCTTCCATGAGATGAATACCGTTTTAGAAGACTGTAATCAGCTTCAGTAGGATGAAGACAGCTTTAGAAGACTGTAATCAGCTTCCATGAGATGAAGACATCTTTAGAAGAAAATAATTTGCTTCAGTGGGATGAAGACAACTTTAGAAGAAAATAATCAGCTTCAGTGGAATGAAGACAGCTTTAGAAGACTGTAATCAGCTTCAGTGGGATGAAGACATCTTTAGAAGAAAATAATCAGCTTCAGTGGGATGAAGACAGCTTTAGAAGAAAATAATCAGCTCCAGTAGGATGAAGACAGTTTTAGAAGACTGTAATCGGCTTCAGTGGGATGAAGACAGCGTTAGAAGACTATAATCAGCTTCAGTGGGATGAAGACCGTTTTAGAAGACTGTAATCAGCTTCCATGAGATTAAAACAGCTTTAGAAGACTGTAATCAGCTTCAGTGGGATATAGACAGCGTTAGAAGACTGTAATCAGCTTCCATGAGATGAATACCGTTTTAGAAGACTGTAATCAGCTTCAGTAGGATGAAGACAGCTTTAGAAGACTGTAATCAGCTTCCATGAGATGAAGACAGCTTTAGAAGACTGTAATCAGCTTCAGTGGGATGAAGACAGCTTTAGAAGACTGTAATCGGCTTCATTGGGATGAAGACATCTTTAGAAGAAAATAATTTGCTTCAGTGGGATGAAGACAGCTTTAGAAGAAAATAATCAGCTTCAGTGGAATGAAGACAGCCTTAGAAGACTGTAATCAGCTTCAGTGGGATGAAGACAGCTTTAGAAGACTGTAATCAGCTTCAGTGGGATGAAGACAGCTTTAGAAGACTGTAATCAGCTTCAGTGGTATGAAGACATCTTTAGAAGACTGTAATCAGCTTCAGTGGGATGAAGACAGCTATAAAAAACTGTAATCAGCTTCAGTGGGATGAAGACAGCTTTAGAAGACTGTAATCAGCTTCAGTAGGATGAAGACAGCTTTAGAAGAAAATAATCAGCTTCAGTAGGATGAAGACAGTTTTAGAAGACTGTAATCAGCTTCAGTGGGATGAAAACACCTTTAGAAGACTGTAATCAGCTTCAGTGGGATGAAGACAGCTTTAGAAGACTGTAATCGGCTTCATTGGGATGAAGACATCTTTAGAAGAAAATCATTTGCTTCAGTGGGATGAAGACAGCTTTAGAAGAAAATAATCAGCTTCAGTGGAATGAAGACAGCCTTAGAAGACTGTAATCAGCTTCAGTGGGATGAAGACAGCTTTAGAAGACTGGAATCATCTTCAGTGGGATGAAGACAGCTTTAGAAGACTGTAATCAGCTTCCATGAGATTAAAACAGCTTTAGAAGACTGTAATCAGCTTCAGTGGGATATAGACAGCGTTAGAAGACTGTAATCAGCTTCCATGAGATGAATACCGTTTTAGAAGACTGTAATCAGCTTCAGTAGGATGAAGACAGCTTTAGAAGACTGTAATCAGCTTCCATGAGATGAAGACATCTTTAGAAGAAAATAATTTGCTTCAGTGGGATGAAGACAACTTTAGAAGAAAATAATCAGCTTCAGTGGAATGAAGACAGCTTTAGAAGACTGTAATCAGCTTCAGTGGGATGAAGACATCTTTAGAAGAAAATAATCAGCTTCAGTGGGATGAAGACAGCTTTAGAAGAAAATAATCAGCTCCAGTAGGATGAAGACAGTTTTAGAAGACTGTAATCGGCTTCAGTGGGATGAAGACAGCGTTAGAAGACTATAATCAGCTTCAGTGGGATGAAGACCGTTTTAGAAGACTGTAATCAGCTTCAGTAGGATGAAGACAGCTTTAGAAGACTGTAATCAGCTTCCATGAGATGAAGACAGCTTTAGAAGACTGTAATCAGCTTCAGTGGGATGAAGACAGCTTTAGAAGACTGTAATCAGCTTCAGTGGTATGAAGACATCTTTAGAAGACTGTAATCAGCTTCAGTGGGATGAAGACAGCTATAAAAAACTGTAATCAGCTTCAGTGGGATGAAGACAGCTTTAGAAGACTGTAATCAGCTTCAGTAGGATGAAGACAGCTTTAGAAGAAAATAATCAGCTTCAGTAGGATGAAGACAGTTTTAGAAGACTGTAATCAGCTTCAGTGGGATGAAAACACCTTTAGAAGACTGTAATCAGCTTCAGTGGGATGAAGACAGCTTTAGAAGAAAATAATCAGCTTCAGTGGAATGAAGACAGCCTTAGAAGACTGTAATCAGCTTCAGTGGGATGAAGACAGCTTTAGAAGACTGTAATCAGCTTCAGTGGGATGAAGACAGCTTTAGAAGACTGTAATCAGCTTCAGTGGTATGAAGACATCTTTAGAAGACTGTAATCAGCTTCAGTGGGATGAAGACAGCTATAAAAAACTGTAATCAGCTTCAGTGGGATGAAGACAGCTTTAGAAGACTGTAATCAGCTTCAGTAGGATGAAGACAGCTTTAGAAGAAAATAATCAGCTTCAGTAGGATGAAGACAGTTTTAGAAGACTGTAATCAGCTTCAGTGGGATGAAAACACCTTTAGAAGACTGTAATCAGCTTCAGTGGGATGAAGACAGCTTTAGAAGACTGTAATCGGCTTCATTGGGATGAAGACATCTTTAGAAGAAAATAATTTGCTTCAGTGGGATGAAGACAGCTTTAGAAGAAAATAATCAGCTTCAGTGGAATGAAGACAGCCTTAGAAGACTGTAATCAGCTTCAGTGGGATGAAGACAGCTTTAGAAGACTGGAATCATCTTCAGTGGGATGAAGACAGCTTTAGAAGACTGTAATCAGCTTCCATGAGATTAAAACAGCTTTAGAAGACTGTAATCAGCTTCAGTGGGATATAGACAGCGTTAGAAGACTGTAATCAGCTTCCATGAGATGAATACCGTTTTAGAAGACTGTAATCAGCTTCAGTAGGATGAAGACAGCTTTAGAAGACTGTAATCAGCTTCCATGAGATGAAGACAGCTTTAGAAGACTGTAATCAGCTTCAGTGGGATGAAGACAGCTTTAGAAGACTGTAATCGGCTTCATTGGGATGAAGACATCTTTAGAAGAAAATAATTTGCTTCAGTGGGATGAAGACAGCTTTAGAAGAAAATAATCAGCTTCAGTGGAATGAAGACAGCCTTAGAAGACTGTAATCAGCTTCAGTGGGATGAAGACAGCTTTAGAAGACTGTAATCAGCTTCAGTGGGATGAAGACAGCTTTAGAAGACTGTAATCAGCTTCAGTGGTATGAAGACATCTTTAGAAGACTGTAATCAGCTTCAGTGGGATGAAGACAGCTATAAAAAACTGTAATCAGCTTCAGTGGGATGAAGACAGCTTTAGAAGACTGTAATCAGCTTCAGTAGGATGAAGACAGCTTTAGAAGAAAATAATCAGCTTCAGTAGGATGAAGACAGTTTTAGAAGACTGTAATCAGCTTCAGTGGGATGAAAACACCTTTAGAAGACTGTAATCAGCTTCAGTGGGATGAAGACAGCTTTAGAAGACTGTAATCGGCTTCATTGGGATGAAGACATCTTTAGAAGAAAATAATTTGCTTCAGTGGGATGAAGACAGCTTTAGAAGAAAATAATCAGCTTCAGTGGAATGAAGACAGCCTTAGAAGACTGTAATCAGCTTCAGTGGGATGAAGACAGCTTTAGAAGACTGGAATCATCTTCAGTGGGATGAAGACAGCTTTAGAAGACTGTAATCAGCTTCCATGAGATTAAAACAGCTTTAGAAGACTGTAATCAGCTTCAGTGGGATATAGACAGCGTTAGAAGACTGTAATCAGCTTCCATGAGATGAATACCGTTTTAGAAGACTGTAATCAGCTTCAGTAGGATGAAGACAGCTTTAGAAGACTGTAATCAGCTTCCATGAGATGAAGACAGCTTTAGAAGACTGTAATCGGCTTCATTGGGATGAAGACATCTTTAGAAGAAAATAATTTGCTTCAGTGGGATGAAGACAGCTTTAGAAGAAAATAATCAGCTTCAGTGGAATGAAGACAGCCTTAGAAGACTGTAATCAGCTTCAGTGGGATGAAGACAGCTTTAGAAGACTGTAATCAGCTTCAGTGGGATGAAGACAGCTTTAGAAGACTGTAATCAGCTTCAGTGGTATGAAGACATCTTTAGAAGACTGTAATCAGCTTCAGTGGGATGAAGACAGCTATAAAAAACTGTAATCAGCTTCAGTGGGATGAAGACAGCTTTAGAAGACTGTAATCAGCTTCAGTAGGATGAAGACAGCTTTAGAAGAAAATAATCAGCTTCAGTAGGATGAAGACAGTTTTAGAAGACTGTAATCAGCTTCAGTGGGATGAAAACACCTTTAGAAGACTGTAATCAGCTTCAGTGGGATGAAGACAGCTTTAGAAGACTGTAATCGGCTTCATTGGGATGAAGACATCTTTAGAAGAAAATAATTTGCTTCAGTGGGATGAAGACAGCTTTAGAAGAAAATAATCAGCTTCAGTGGAATGAAGACAGCCTTAGAAGACTGTAATCAGCTTCAGTGGGATGAAGACAGCTTTAGAAGACTGGAATCATCTTCAGTGGGATGAAGACAGCTTTAGAAGACTGTAATCAGCTTCCATGAGATTAAAACAGCTTTAGAAGACTGTAATCAGCTTCAGTGGGATATAGACAGCGTTAGAAGACTGTAATCAGCTTCCATGAGATGAATACCGTTTTAGAAGACTGTAATCAGCTTCAGTAGGATGAAGACAGCTTTAGAAGACTGTAATCAGCTTCCATGAGATGAAGACAGCTTTAGAAGACTGTAATCAGCTTCAGTGGGATGAAGACAGCTTTAGAAGACTGTAATCAGCTTCAGTGGGATGAAGACAGCTTTAGAAGACTGTAATCAGCTTCAGTGGGATGAAGACAGCTATAAAAGACTGTAATCAGCTTCAGTGGGATCAAGACAGCTTTAGAAGACTGTAATCAGCTTCAGTGGGATGAAGACAGCTTTAGAAGAAAATAATCAGCTTCAGTAGGATGAAGACAGTTTTAGAAGACTGTAATCAGCTTCAGTGGGATGAAGACAGCTTTAGAAGACTGTAATCAGCTTCAGTGGGATGAAGACAGCTTTAGAAGACTGTAATCAGCTTCAGTGGGATGAAGAGAGCCTTAGAAGACTGTAATCAGCTTCAGTGGGATGAAGACAGCTTTAGAAGACTGTAATCAGCTTCAGTGGGATGAAGACAGCTTTAGAATACTGTAATCAGCTTCAGTGGTGGGATGAAGACATCTTTAGAAGAAAATAATTTGTTTCAGTGGGATGAAGACAGCTTTAGAAGAAAATAATCAGCTTCAGTAGGATGAAGACAGTTTTAGAAGACTGTAATCAGCTTCAGTGGGATGAAGACAGCTTTAGAAGACTGTAATCAGCTTCAGTGGGATGAAGACAGCTTTATAAGACTGTAATCAGCTTCAGTGGAATGAAGACAGTTTTAGAAGACTGTAATCAGCTTCAGTGGGATGAAGACATCTTTAGAAGAAAATAATCAGTTTCAGTGGGATGAAGACAGCTTTAGAAGAAAATAATCAGCTTCAGTAGGATGAAGACAGTTTTAGAAGACTGTAATCAGCTTCAGTGGGATGAAGACAGCTTTAGAAGACTGTAATCAGCTTCAGTGGGATGAAGACAGCTTTAGAAGACTGTAATCAGCTTCAGTGGGATGAAGACAGCTTTAGAAGACTGTAATCAGCTTCAGTGGGATGAAGACAGTTTTAGAAGACTGTGATCAGCTTCAGTGGGATGAAGACAGCTTTAGAAGACTGGAATCATCTTCAGTGGGATGAAGACAGCTTTAGAAGACTGTATTCAGCTTCAGTTGGATGAAGACAGCTTTAGAAGACTGTAATCAGCTTCAGTGGGATGAAGACATCTTTAGAAGAAAATAATTTGCTTCAGTGGGATGAAGACAACTTTAGAAGAAAATAATCAGCTTCAGTGGAATGAAGACAGCTTTGGAAGACTGTAATCAGCTTCAGTGGGATGAAGACATCTTTAGAAGAAAATAATCAGCTTCAGTGGGATGAAGACAGTTTTAGAAGACTGTAATCAGCTTCAGTGGGATGAAAACACCTTTAGAAGACTGTAATCAGCTTCAGTGGGATGAAGACAGCTTTAGAAGACTGTAATCGGCTTCATTGGGATGAAGACATCTTTAGAAGAAAATAATTTGCTTCAGTGGGATGAAGACAGCTTTAGAAGAAAATAATCAGCTTCAGTGGAATGAAGACAGCCTTAGAAGACTGTAATCAGCTTCAGTGGGATGAAGACATCTTTAGAAGAAAAATAATCAGTGGGATGAAGACAGCTTTAGAAGAAAATAATCAGCTTCAGTGGGATGAAGACAGCTTTAGAAGACTGGAATCATCTTCAGTGGGATGAAGACAGCTTTAGAAGACTGTAATCAGGTTCCATGAGATTAAAACAGCTTTAGAAGACTGTAATCAGCTTCAGTGGGATATAGACAGCGTTAGAAGACTGTAATCAGCTTCCATGAGATGAATACCGTTTTAGAAGACTGTAATCAGCTTCAGTAGGATGAAGACAGCTTTAGAAGACTGTAATCAGCTTCAGTGGGATGAAGACAGCTTTAGAAGACTGGAATCATCTTCAGTGGGATGAAGACAGCTTTAGAAGACTGTAATCAGGTTCCATGAGATTAAAACAGCTTTAGAAGACTGGAATCATCTTCAGTGGGATGAAGACAGTTTTAGAAGACTGTAATCAGCTTCCATGAGATGAATACCGTTTTAGAAGACTGTAATCAGCTTCAGTAGGATGAAGACAGCTTTAGAAGACTGTAATCAGCTTCCATGAGATGAAGACAGCTTTAGAAGACTGTAATCAGCTTCAGTGGGATGAAGACAGCTTTAGAAGACTGTAATCAGCTTCAGTGGTATGAAGACATCTTTAGAAGACTGTAATCAGCTTCAGTGGGATGAAGACAGCTTTAGAAGAAAATAATCAGCTTCAGTAGGATGAAGACAGTTTTAGAAGACTGTAATCAGCTTCAGTGGGATGAAGACACCTTTAGAAGACTGTAATCAGCTTCAGTGGGATGAAGACAGCTTTAGAAGACTGTAATCAGCTTCAGTGGGATGAAGACAGCTTTAGAAGACTGTAATCAGCTTCAGTGGGATGAAGACAGCTTTAGAAGACTGTAATCAGCTTCAGTGGGATGAAGACAGTTTTAGAAGACTGTAATCAGCTTCAGTGGGATGAAGACAGCTTTAGAAGACTGGAATCATCTTCAGTGGGATGAAGACAGCTTTAGAAGACTGTAATCAGCTTCAGTGGGATGAAGACAGCTTTAGAAGACTGTAATCAGCTTCAGTGGGATGAAGACATCTTTAGAAGAAAATCATTTGCTTCAGTGGGATGAAGACAACTTTAGAAGAAAATAATCAGCTTCAGTGGAATGAAGACAGCTTTAGAAGACTGTAATCAGCTTCAGTGGGATGAAGACATCTTTAGAAGAAAAATAATCAGTGGGATGAAGACAGCTTTAGAAGAAAATAATCAGCTTCAGTGGGATGAAGACAGCTTTAGAAGACTGGAATCATCTTCAGTGGGATGAAGACAGCTTTATAAGACTGTAATCAGCTTCCATGAGATTAAAACAGCTTTAGAAGACTGTAATCAGCTTCAGTGGGATATAGACAGCGTTAGAAGACTGTAATCAGCTTCCATGAGATTAATACCGTTTTAGAAGACTGTAATCAGCTTCAGTAGGATGAAGACAGCTTTAGAAGACTGTAATCAGCTTTCATGAGATGAAGACAGCTTTAGAAGACTGTAATCAGCTTCAGTGGGATGAAGACAGCTTTAGAAGACTGTAATCAGCTTCAGTGGTATGAAGACATCTTTAGAAGACTGTAATCAGCTTCAGTGGGATGAAGACAGCTTTAGAAGAAAATAATCAGCTTCAGTAGGATGAAGACAGTTTTAGAAGACTGTAATCAGCTTCAGTGGGATGAAGACACCTTTAGAAGACTGTAATCAGCTTCAGTGGGATGAAGACAGCTTTAGAAGACTGTAATCAGCTTCATTGGGATGAAGACATCTTTAGAAGAAAATAATTTGCTTCAGTGGGATGAAGACAGCTTTAGAAGAAAATAATCAGCTTCAGTGGAATGAAGACAGCTTTAGAAGACTGTAATCAGCTTCAGTGGGATGAAGACATCTTTAGAAGAAAAATAATCAGTGGGATGAAGACAGCTTTAGAAGAAAATAATCAGCTTCAGTAGGATGAAGACAGTTTTAGAAGACTGTAATCAGCTTCAGTGGGATGAAGACATCTTTAGAAGAAAAATAATCAGTGGGATGAAGACAGCTTTAGAAGAAAATAATCAGCTTCAGTGGGATGAAGACAGCTTTAGAAGACTGGAATCATCTTCAGTGGGATGAAGACAGCTTTAGAAGACTGTAATCAGCTTCCATGAGATTAAAACAGCTTTAGAAGACTGTAATCAGCTTCAGTAGGATGAAGACAGCTTAAGAAGACTGTAATCAGCTTCCATGAGATGAAGACAGCTTTAGAAGACTGTAATCAGCTTCAGTGGGATGAAAACACCTTTAGAAGACTGTAATCAGCTTCAGTGGTATGAAGACATCTTTAGAAGACTGTAATCAGCTTCAGTGGGATGAAGACAGCTATAAAAGACTGTAATCAGCTTCAGTGGGATGAAGACAGCTTTAGAAGACTGTAATCAGCTTCATTGGGATGAAGACATCTTTAGAAGAAAATAATTTGCTTCAGTGGGATGAAGACAGCTTTAGAAGAAAATAATCAGCTTCAGTGGAATGAAGACAGCTTTAGAAGACTGTAATCAGCTTCAGTGGGATGAAGACATCTTTAGAAGAAAAATAATCAGTGGGATGAAGACAGCTTTAGAAGAAAATAATCAGCTTCAGTAGGATGAAGACAGTTTTAGAAGACTGTAATCAGCTTCAGTGGGATGAAGACATCTTTAGAAGAAAAATAATCAGTGGGATGAAGACAGCTTTAGAAGAAAATAATCAGCTTCAGTGGGATGAAGACAGCTTTAGAAGACTGGAATCATCTTCAGTGGGATGAAGACAGCTTTAGAAGACTGTAATCAGCTTCCATGAGATTAAAACAGCTTTAGAAGACTGTAATCAGCTTCAGTAGGATGAAGACAGCTTAAGAAGACTGTAATCAGCTTCCATGAGATGAAGACAGCTTTAGAAGACTGTAATCAGCTTCAGTGGGATGAAAACACCTTTAGAAGACTGTAATCAGCTTCAGTGGTATGAAGACATCTTTAGAAGACTGTAATCAGCTTCAGTGGGATGAAGACAGCTATAAAAGACTGTAATCAGCTTCAGTGGGATGAAGACAGCTTTAGAAGAAAATAATCAGCTTCAGTAGGATGAAGACAGTTTTAGAAGACTGTAATCAGCTTCAGTGGGATGAAGACACCTTTAGAAGACTGTAATCAGCTTCAGTGGGATGAAGACAGCTTTAGAAGACTGTAATCAGCTTCATTGGGATGAAGACATCTTTAGAAGAAAATAATTTGCTTCAGTGGGATGAAGACAGCTTTAGAAGAAAATAATCAGCTTCAGTGGAATGAAGACAGCTTTAGAAGACTGTAATCAGCTTCAGTGGGATGAAGACATCTTTAGAAGAAAAATAATCAGTGGGATGAAGACAGCTTTAGAAGAAAATAATCAGCTTCAGTAGGATGAAGACAGTTTTAGAAGACTGTAATCAGCTTCAGTGGGATTAAGACACCTTTAGAAGACTGTAATCAGCTTCAGTGGGATAAAGACAGCTTTAGAAGACTGTAATCAGCTTCAGTGGGATGAAGAGAGCTTTAGAAGACTGTAATCAGCTTCAGTGGGATTAAGACAGCTTTAGAAGACTGTAATCAGCTTCAGTGGGATTAAAACAGTTTTAGAAGACTGTAATCAGCTTCAGTGTGATTAAGACAGTTTTAGAAGACTGTAATCAGCTTCAGTGGGATGAAGACAGCTTTAGAAGACTGTAATCAGCTTCAGTGGGATGAAGACAGCTTTAGGGTTTATTTAGACTTGATAAACCTCTACTTAATGGTGATAAGAAGGAGCACATGTCAGAGAGCCAGCTCTGCCCGAGCAGAAGGTGTAACAGCACATCTACTAGAATCCATCATGACAAAAACTGAGGTATTCTGGGTAGTGTATTTCTTGAGTATGTCTTTGTTGTTAGTGGCACATGTAGGTTTCGCCTGTCATATTGATGGATAGGGAGACAAACTTGACCTTGCCAACACTGCAATTAGATAAAGATAATTTAATCATGGCATTTACTGTAGCCTTACAAGAGAATGTGGAAATTAGAAAGGGGCTCATGGTCAAAAATTGTATAATATTTTTTTTTTAAATTGAACCTTTTATTTAACTAAGCAAGTCAGTGAAGAACAAATGCTTATTTATAATGACGGCCTACCAAAAGGCAAAAGGCCTCCTGCGGGGACGGGGGGCTGGGATTAAAAATAATAATATAGGACAAAACACACATCACGACAAGAGAGACACCACAACACTACATAAAAAGAGACCTGAGACAACAACATAGTAAGGCAGCAACACATGAAAACACAGCATGATAGCAACACAACATGACAACAACATGGTAGCAACACAACATGGTAGCAGCACAAAACAGGGTACAAACATTATTGGGCAAAGACAACAGCACAAAGGGCAAGAAGGTAGAGACAACAATACATTACGCAAAGCAGCCACAACTGTCAGTAAGACTGTCCATGATTGTCTTTTAATGAAGAGATTGAGATATTGAGTGTTTGTTGCAGCTCGTTCCAGTCATTAGCTGCAGTGAACTGAATAAAGGAACGACCCAGTGATGTGTGTGCTTTGGGGAACTCTACCAGAATGTGACTGGCAGAACGGGTGTTGTATGTGTAGGATGAGGGCTGCAGTAAATATCTCAGAACAGGGAGAGTGAGGCCTAAGAGGGTTTTATAAATAAGCATCAACCAGTGGGTCTTGTGACGGGTATACAGAGATCACCAGTTTACAGAGGAGTATAGAGTGCAGTGATGTGTCCAATAAGGAGCATTGGTGGCAAATCTGATGGCCGAATGGTAAAGAACATCTAGCCGATCGAGAGCACACTTACCTGCCAATCTATACATTACGTCTCCGTAATCTAGCATGGGTAGGATGGTCATGAGGACCAGGTATGAACAGCATGGGCCTTGGCCTAAAGTGAGTGTTGAAAATGTGAAGAAGGTTGAGGTATGGGATCGTGGAAGTGTCAGAGGAGACGTAGACCGTCCCAAACAGCTCCTGGCAGCCTGCATGGTTTATGAGGTCTCCACTCATCCTGCTTTACGAGCACTCAGCTTCAGCAGTTCTTGTGGGACCACTACTAATTAAACATGCCATAGAGAAGGGATATGGCATTTATCTTTAATAAGAACACACTGTTCTCTTTCACTCCCTTCTTCCTTCCCTCTTTTTAATCCGTCTCTAGTCCTTATGTTCTATCACTGTTTTCTTTCTCTTACTTTCGGGTTCAGTTTTTTCTGTTTTGTCACTTCTGTATTCCTATTCCTCCCCTGCTGCAGCAACATCCTTTTCTCCTTTCACCTACTGACCTCTATCACTCAATGTCCTGCCCTAATCTTTCTCTTCTTTCCCCCTACTGTCTGTCCACCCTCAAGCCACAGTTGTTTTGTGTTTTTTTTTAACCTCTTTCTATGTTTTCTCCAATTACCCTCTCTCATTCTCTCTCTCTTCATTCGTCCTTCCCTAATTTTTCCCTAATGTTCCTCTCTCTATTTCCATATTACCTATCTATTCCTTCCTTTATCCTCCAATCCCTTTCTCTTCCTCATCCTCTCATCCTTTTAGTTTTTTTTGTCTTATTTCCATTTGCTTCTATGTTTACCCTTCACACCCTCCTTCCTCTTCTATATTTACCCCTCACATCCCTCTACCCTCTTCTATATTTACACCTCACATCCCTCTATCCTCTTCTATATTTACCCCTCACATCCCTCTATCCACTTCCATATTTACCCCTCACATCCCTCTATCCTCTTTTATATTTACCCCGCACATCCCTCTTTCCTCTTCTATATTTACTCCTAACATCCCTCTATTCTCTTCTATATTTACCCCTCACATCCCTCTTCCTCTTCTATATTTACCCCTCACGTCCCTCTCCAACCTCTTCTATATTTACCCCTCACATTCCTCTCCAACCTCTTCTATATTTACCCCTCACATCCCTCTCTCTTATTCTATATTTACCCCTCACATCCCTTTCTCTTCTTCTATATTAACCCCTCACATTCCTTTATCTTCTTCTATATTTATCCCTCACATCCCTCTTTCCACTTCCATATTTGTCCCTCACATCCCTCTCTCCTTTTCTATATTTACCCCTCACATTCCTCTCCCCTCTTCTATATTTACCCCTCACATCCCTCTCCCCTCTTCTATATTTACCCCTCACATCACTCTACCCTCTTCAATATTTACCCCTCACATCCCTCTCCCCTCTTTCACATTTACTCCTCACATCCCTCTCCCCTCTTCTATATTTACCCCTCACATCCCTGTCACATTATCTATATTTACCCCTCACATCCCTCTTTCCACTTCTATATTTACCCCTCACATCCCTCTACCCTGTTCTATATTTACCACTCACATCCCTCTCTCCTCTTCTATATTTACTCCTCACATCACTCTCCCTTCTTCTATATTTACCTCACATCCCTCTCTCCTCTTCAATATTTACCCCTCACATATCTCTCACCGCTTCTATATTTACCCCTCACGTCCCTCTCCAACCTCTTCTATATTTACCCCTCACATTCCTCTCTTGTCTCTTCTATATTTACCCCTCACATCGCTTTCTCTTCTTCTATATTTACCCCTCACATCCCTCTCTCCTCTTCTATATTTACCACTGACATCCCTCTCTCCTCTTCTACATTTACCCTAGCATTCCTCTCTCTTCTTCTATATTTACCCTTCACATCCCTCTCTCTTCTTCTATATTTACCCCTCACATCGCTCTACCCTCTTCAGTATTTACCCCTCACGTCCCTCTATCCACTTCCATATTTACCCCTCACATCCCTTTCTCCTCTTCTATATTTACCACTCACATTTCTCCCTACTCTTCCATATTTACCCCTCACATCCCTCTCTCCTCTTCTATATTTATCCCTCACAACCCTCTCTCCTCTTCTATATGTACCCCTCACAACCCTCTCTCTTCTTCTATATTTACCCCTCACATCGCTCTACCCTCTTCAGTATTTACCACTCACATCCCTCTCTCCTCTTCTATATTTACCACTCACATTTCTCCCACCTCTTCCATATTTACCCCTCACATCCATCTCTCATATTCTATATTTACCCCTCACAACCCTCTCTCCTCTTCTATATTTACCCCTCACATCCCTCTCTCTTCTTCTATATTTACCACTCACATCCCTCTCTCCTCTTCTATATTTACCCCTCACATCCCTCTCTCCTCTTCTATATTTACCACTCACATTTCTCCTTCCTCTTCCATATTTACCCCTCACATCCCTCTCCCCTTTTCTATATTTACCCCTCACATCCCTCTCTCTTCTTCTATATTTACCCCTCACATCCCTTTCTCTTCTTCTATATTTACCCCTCACATCCCTCTCTCATCTTCTATATTTACCCCTCACATCCCTTTATTTTCTTCTATATTTACCCTCACATTCCTCTCCCCTCTTCTATTTACCCCTCACATCCCTCTCCCCTCTTCTATTTTTATTCCTCACATCCCTCTTTCCACCTATATATTTACCCCTCACATCCCTTCTAGCCTCTTCTATATTTACCCCTCACATCCCTCTATCCACTTTCATATTTACCCCTCACATCCCAGTATCCTCTTTTATATTTACCCCTCACATCCCTTTATCTTCTTCTATATTAACCCCTCACATCCCTCTCCCCTCTTCTACATTTACCCCTCAGATCCCTCTTTCCACTTATATATTTACCCCTCACATCCGCCTTTCCACTTCCATATTTACCCCTCACATCCCTCTATCCTCTTTTATATTTACCCCTCACATCCCTCTTTCAACTTCTATATTTACCCCTCACATCCCTTTCGCCTCTTCTATATTTACCACTCACATTTCTCCCTCCTCTTCTATATTTACCCCTCACATCCCTCTCTCCTCTTCTATATTTACCACTCACATCCCTTTCTCTTCTTCTATATTTACCCCTCACATCCCTCTCCCCTCTTCTACATTTACCCCTCAGATCCCTCTTTCCACTTATATATTTACCCCTCACATCCGCCTTTCCACTTCCATATTTACCCCTCACATCCCTCTATCCTCTTTTATATTTACCCCTCACATCCCTCTTTCAACTTCTATATTTACCCCTCACATCCCTTTCGCCTCTTCTATATTTACCACTCACATTTCTCCCTCCTCTTCTATATTTACCCCTCACATCCCTCTCTCCTCTTCTATATTTACCACTCACATCCCTTTCTCTTCTTCTATATTAACCCCTCACATCCGTCTCCCCTCTTCTACATTTACCCCTCACATCCCTCTTTCCACTTATATATTTACCCCTCACTTCCACCTTTCCACTTCCATATTTACCCCTCACATCCCTTTATCTTCTTCTATATTAACCCCTCACATCCCTCTCTCCTCTTCTATATTTACCCCTCACATCCCTTTCTCCTCTTCTATATTTACCACGCACATTTCTCCCTCCTCTTCTATATATTTACCCCTCACATCCCTCTTTCCACTTATATATTTACCCCTCACTTCCACCTTTCCACTTCCATATTTACCCCTCACATCCCTTTATCTTCTTCTATATTAACCCCTCACATCCCTCTCTCCTCTTCTATATTTACCCCTCACATCCCTTTCTCCTCTTCTATATTTACCACGCACATTTCTCCCTCCTCTTCTATATATTTACCCCTCACAACCCTCTCTCCTCTTCTATATTTACCCCTCACATCCCTCTCTCTTCTTCTATATTTACCCTAGCATCCCTCTCTCTTCTTGTATATTTACCCCTCACATCCCTCTCCCCTCTTCTATATTTACCCCTCACATCCCTCTCTCTTCTTCTATATTTACCCCTCACATCCCTTTCTCTTCTTCTATATTTACCCCTCACATCCCTCTATCCTCTTCTATATTTACCCCTCACATCCCTCTCTCTTCTTCTATATTTACCACTCACATCCCTCTCTCCTCTTCTATATTTACCCCTCACATCCCTCTCTCCTCTTCTATATTTACCACTCACATTTCTCCTTCCTCTTCCATATTTACCCCTCACATCCCTCTCCCCTTTTCTATATTTACCCCTCACATCCCTCTCTCTTCTTCTATATTTACCCCTCACATCCATTTCTCTTCTTCTATATTTACCCCTCACATCCCTCTCTCATCTTCTATATTTACCCCTCACATCCCTTTATTTTCTTCTATATTTACCCTCACATTCCTCTCCCCTCTTCTATTTACCCCTCACATCCCTCTCCCCTCTTCTATTTTTATTCCTCACATCCCTCTTTCCACCTATATATTTACCCCTCACATCCCTTCTAGCCTCTTCTATATTTACCCCTCACATCCGCCTTTCCACTTCCATATTTACCCCTCACATCCCTCTATCCTCTTTTATATTTACCCCTCACATCCCTCTTTCAACTTCTATATTTACCCCTCACATCCCTTTCGCCTCTTCTATATTTACCACTCACATTTCTCCCTCCTCTTCTATATTTACCCCTCACATCCCTCTCTCCTCTTCTATATTTACCACTCACATCCCTTTCTCTTCTTCTATATTTACCCCTCACATCGCTCTACCCTCTTCAGTATTTACCCCTCACATCGCTCTACCCTCTTCAGTGTTTACCCCTCACATCCCTCTATCCACTTCCAAATTTACCCCTCACATCCCTTTATCTTCTTCTATATTAACCCCTCACATCCCTCTCCCCTCTTCTACATTTACCCCTCACATCCCTCTTTCCACTTATATATTTACCCCTCACTTCCACCTTTCCACTTCCATATTTACCCCTCACATCCCTTTATCTTCTTCTATATTAACCCCTCACATCCCTCTCTCCTCTTCTATATTTACCACTCACATCCCTTTCTCCTCTTCTATATTTACCACGCACATTTCTCCCTCCTCTTCTATATATTTACCCCTCACATCCCTCTTTCCACTTATATATTTACCCCTCACTTCCACCTTTCCACTTCCATATTTACCCCTCACATCCCTTTATCTTCTTCTATATTAACCCCTCACATCCCTCTCTCCTCTTCTATATTTACCCCTCACATCCCTTTCTCCTCTTCTATATTTACCACGCACATTTCTCCCTCCTCTTCTATATATTTACCCCTCACAACCCTCTCTCCTCTTCTATATTTACCCCTCACATCCCTCTCTCTTCTTCTATATTTACCCTAGCATCCCTCTCTCTTCTTGTATATTTACCCCTCACATCCCTCTCCCCTCTTCTATATTTACCCCTCACATCCCTCTCTCTTCTTCTATATTTACCCCTCACATCCCTTTCTCTTCTTCTATATTTACCCCTCACATCCCTCTCTCCTCTTCTATATTTACCCCTCACATCCCTCTCTCTTCTTCTATAGTTTCCCCTCACATCGCTCTACACTCTTCAGTATTTACCCCTCACATCCCTCTATCCACTTCAATATTTCCCCCTCACATCCCTCTATCCTCTTCCATATATACCCCTCACATCCCTTTATCTTCTTCTATATTAACCACTCACATCCCTCTCCCCTCTTCTACATTTACCCCTCACATCCCTCTTTCCACTTATATATTTACCCCTCACATCCACCTTTCCACTTCCATATTTACCCCTCACATCCCTCTATCCTCTTTTATATTTACCCCTCACATCCCTCTTTCAACTTCTATATTTACCCCTCACATCCCTTTCTCCTCTTCTATATTTACCACTCACATTTCTCCATCCTCTTCTATATTTACCCCTCACATCCCTCTCTCCTCTTCTATATTTACCACTCACATTTCTCCCTCCTCTTCCATATTTACCCCTCATATCCCTCTATCCTCTTCTATATTTACCCCTCACATCCCTCTAGCCTCTTCAATATTTACCCCTCACATCCCTCTATCCACTTCCATATTTACCCCTCACATCCCTCTATCCTCTTTTATATTTACCCCTCACATCCCTCTATCCTCTTTTATATTTACCCCTCACATCCCCTTATCTTCTTCTATATTAACCACTCACACCCCTCTCCCCTCTTCTACATTTACCCCTCACATCCCTCTTTCCACTTATATATTTACCCCTCACTTCCACCTTTCCACTTCCATATTTACCCCTCACATCCCTCTATCCTCTTTTATATTTACCCCTCACATCCCTCTTTCAACTTCTATATTTACCCCTCACATCCCTTTCTCCTCTTCTATATTTACCACTCACATTTCTCACTCCTCTTCTATATTTACCCCTCACATCCCTCTCTCCTCTTCTATATTTACCACTCACATTTCTCCCTCCTCTTCCATATTTACCCCTCACATCCCTCTCTCTTCTTCTATATTTACCCCTCACATCCCTTTCTCTTCTTCCATATTTACCCCTCACATCCCTCTATCCTCTTTTATATTTACCCCTCACATCCCTCTTTCAACTTCTATATTTACCCCTCACATCCCTTTCTTCTCTTCTATATTTACCACTCACATTTCTCCCTCCTCTTCTATATTTACCCCTCACATCCCTCTCTCCTCTTCTATATTTACCACTCACATTTCTCCCTCCTCTTCCATATTTACCCCTCACATCCCTCTCTCTTCTTCTATATTTAGCCCTCACATCCCTTTCTCGTCTTCTATATTTACCCCTCACATCGCTCTACCCTCTTCAGTATTTACCCCTCACATCCCTCTATCCACTTCCATATTTACCCCTCACATCCCTTCTAACCTCTTCTATATTTACCCCTCACATCCCCCTTTCCACTTCCATATTTACCCCTCACATCCCTCTGTCCTATTTTATATTTACCCCTCACATCCCTCTTTCAACTTCTATATTTACCCCTCACATCCCTTTCTCCTCTTCTATATTTACCACTCACATTTCTCCCTACTCTTCCATATTTACCCCTCACATCCCTCTCTCCTCTTCTATATTTACCCCTCACAACCCTCTCTCTTCTTCTATATTTACCCCTCAAATCGCTCTACCCTCTTCAGTATTTACCACTCACATCCCTCTCGCCTCTTCTATATTTACAGCTCACATTTCTCCCTCCTCTTCCATATTTACCCCTCACATCCATCTCTCATATTCTATATTTACCCCTCACAACCCTCTCTCCTCTTCTATATTTACCCCTCACAACCCTCTCTCTTCTTCTTTATTTACCACTCACATCCCTCTCTCCTCTTCTATATTTACCCCTCACATCCCTCTCTCCTCTTCTATATTTACCACTCACATTTATCCTTCCTCTTCCATATTTACCCTTCACATCCCTCTCCCCTCTTCTATATTTACCCCTCACATCCCTCTTGTCTCTTCTATATTTACCCCTCACACCCCTCTCTCTTCTTCTACATTTACCCCTCACATCCCTTTCTCTTCTTCTATATTTACCCATCACATCCCTCTCTCCTCTTCTATATTTACCCCTCACATCACTCTCTGTTCTTCTATATTTACCCTAGCATCCCTCTCTCTTCTTCTATATTTACCCCTCACATCCCTTTCTCTTCTTCTATATTTACCCCTCACATCCCTCTCTCCTCTTCTATATTTACCCCTCACATCCCTCTCTCTTCTTCTATATTTACCCCTCACATCCCTTTCTCTTCTTCTATATTTACCCCTCACATCCCTCTCCTCTTCTATATTTACCCCTCACATCCCTCTCTCTTCTTCTATATTTACCCCTCACATCGCTCTACCCTCTTCAGAATTTACCCCTCACATCCCTCTATCCACTTCCATATTTACCCCTCACATCCCTCTATCCACTTCAATATTTCCCCCTCACATCCCTCTATCCTCTTCCATATATACCCCTCACATCCCTTTATCTTCTTCTATATTAACCACTCACATCCCTCTCCCCTCTTCTACATTTACCCCTCACATCCCTCTTTCCACTTATATATTTACCCCTCACATCCACCTTTCCACTTCCATATTTACCCCTCACATCCCTCTATCCTCTTTTATATTTACCCCTCACATCCCTCTTTCAACTTCTATATTTACCCCTCACATCCCTTTCTCCTCTTCTATATTTACCACTCACATTTCTCCAATCCTCTTCTATATTTACCCCTCACATCCCTCTCTCCTCTTCTATATTTACCACTCACATTTCTCCCTCCTCTTCCATATTTACCCCTCATATCCCTCTATCCTCTTCTATATTTACCCCTCACATCCCTCTAGCCTCTTCAATATTTACCCCTCACATCCCTCTATCCACTTCCATATTTACCCCTCACATCCCTCTATCCTCTTTTATATTTACCCCTCACATCCCTCTATCCTCTTTTATATTTACCCCTCACATCCCCTTATCTTCTTCTATATTAACCACTCACACCCCTCTCCCCTCTTCTACATTTACCCCTCACATCCCTCTTTCCACTTATATATTTACCCCTCACTTCCACCTTTCCACTTCCATACTTACCCCTCACATCCGTCTATCCTCTTTTATATTTACCCCTCACATCCCTCTTTCAACTTCTATATTTACCCCTCACATCCCTTTCTCCTCTTCTATATTTACCACTCACATTTCTCCCTCCTCTTCTATATTTACCCCTCACATCCCTCTCTCCTCTTCTATATTTACCACTCACATTTCTCCCTCCTCTTCCATATTTACCCCTCACATCCCTCTCTCTTCTTCTATATTTACCCCTCACATCCCTTTCTCTTCTTCCATATTTACCCCTCACATCCCTCTATCCTCTTTTATATTTACCCCTCACATCCCTCTTTCAACTTCTATATTTACCCCTCACATCCCTTTCTCCTCTTCTATATTTACCACTCACATTTCTCCCTCCTCTTCTATATTTACCCCTCACATCCCTCTCTCCTCTTCTATATTTACCACTCACATTTCTCCCTCCTCTTCCATATTTACCCCTCACATCCCTCTCTCTTCTTCTATATTTAGCCCTCACATCCCTTTCTCTTCTTCTATATTTACCCCTCACATCGCTCTACCCTCTTCAGTATTTACCCCTCACATCCCTCTATCCACTTCCATATTTACCCCTCACATCCCTTCTAACCTCTTCTATATTTACCCCTCACATCCCCCTTTCCACTTCCATATTTACCCCTCACATCCCTCTGTCCTATTTTATATTTACCCCTCACATCCCTCTTTCAACTTCTATATTTACCCCTCACATCCCTTTCTCCTCTTCTATATTTACCACTCACATTTCTCCCTACTCTTCCATATTTACCCCTCACATCCCTCTCTCCTCTTCTATATTTACCCCTCACAACCCTCTCTCTTCTTCTATATTTACCCCTCAAATCGCTCTACCCTCTTCAGTATTTACCACTCACATCCCTCTCGCCTCTTCTATATTTACAGCTCACATTTCTCCCTCCTCTTCCATATTTACCCCTCACATCCATCTCTCATATTCTATATTTACCCCTCACAACCCTCTCTCCTCTTCTATATTTACCCCTCACAACCCTCTCTCTTCTTCTTTATTTACCACTCACATCCCTCTCTCCTCTTCTATATTTACCCCTCACATCCCTCTCTCCTCTTCTATATTTACCACTCACATTTATCCTTCCTCTTCCATATTTACCCTTCACATCCCTCTCCCCTATTCTATATTTACCCCTCACATCCCTCTTGTCTCTTCTATATTTACCCCTCACACCCCTCTCTCTTCTTCTACATTTACCCCTCACATCCCTTTCTCTTCTTCTATATTTACCCATCACATCCCTCTCTCCTCTTCTATATTTACCCCTCACATCACTCTCTGTTCTTCTATATTTACCCTAGCATCCCTCTCTCTTCTTCTATATTTACCCCTCACATCCCTTTCTCTTCTTCTATATTTACCCCTCACATCCCTCTCTCCTCTTCTATATTTACCCCTCACATCCCTCTCTCTTCTTCTATATTTACCCCTCACATCCCTTTCTCTTCTTCTATATTTACCCCTCACATCCCTCTCCTCTTCTATATTTACCCCTCACATCCCTCTCTCTTCTTCTATATTTACCCCTCACATCGCTCTACCCTCTTCAGAATTTACCCCTCACATCCCTCTATCCACTTCCATATTTACCCCTCACATCCCTCTATCCTCTTCTATATTTACCCCTCACATCCCTCTCTCTTCTTCTATATTTACCCCTCACATCGCTCTACCCTCTTCAGAATTTACCCCTCACATCCCTCTATCCACTTCCATATTTACCCCTCACATCCCTCTATCCTCTTTTATATTTACCCCTCACATCCCTCTTTCAACTTCTATATTTACCCCTCACATCCCTTTCTCCTCTTCTATATTTACCACTCACATTTCTCCCGCCTCTTCTATATTTACCCCTCACATCCCTTTCTCTTCTTCTATATTTACCCCTCACACCCCTCTCTCCTCTTCTATATTTACCCCTCACATCCCTCTCTCTTCTTCTATATTTACCCTAGCATCCCTCTCTCTTCTTCTATATTTACCCCTCACATCCCTTCCTCTTCTTCTATATTTACCCATCACATCCCTCTCTCCTCTTCTATATTTACCCCTCACATCCCTCCCTCCTCTTCTATATTTACCCCTCGCATCCCTCTCTCCTCTTCTATATTTACAACTCACATTTCTCCCTCCTCTTCCATATTTACCCCTCACATCCCTCTCTCCTCTTCTATATTTACCACTCACATTTCTCCCTCCTCTTCCATATTTACCCCTCATATCCCTCTATCCTCTTCTATATTTACCCCTCACATCCCTCTAGCCTCTTCAATATTTACCCCTCACATCCCTCTATCCACTTCCATATTTACCCCTCACATCCCTCTATCCTCTTTTATATTTACCCCTCACATCCCTCTATCCTCTTTTATATTTACCCCTCACATCCCCTTATCTTCTTCTATATTAACCACTCACACCCCTCTCCCCTCTTCTACATTTACCCCTCACATCCCTCTTTCCACTTATATATTTACCCCTCACTTCCACCTTTCCACTTCCATATTTACCCCTCACATCCCTCTATCCTCTTTTATATTTACCCCTCACATCCCTCTTTCAACTTCTATATTTACCCCTCACATCCCTTTCTCCTCTTCTATATTTACCACTCACATTTCTCCCTCCTCTTCTATATTTACCCCTCACATCCCTCTCTCCTCTTCTATATTTACCACTCACATTTCTCCCTCCTCTTCCATATTTACCCCTCACATCCCTCTCTCTTCTTCTATATTTACCCCTCACATCCCTTTCTCTTCTTCCATATTTACCCCTCACATCCCTCTATCCTCTTTTATATTTACCCCTCACATCCCTCTTTCAACTTCTATATTTACCCCTCACATCCCTTTCTCCTCTTCTATATTTACCACTCACATTTCTCCCTCCTCTTCTATATTTACCCCTCACATCCCTCTCTCCTCTTCTATATTTACCATTCACATTTCTCCCTCCTCTTCCATATTTACCCCTCACATCCCTCTCTCTTCTTCTATATTTAGCCCTCACATCCCTTTCTCTTCTTCTATATTTACCCCTCACATCGCTCTACCCTCTTCAGTATTTACCCCTCACATCCCTCTATCCACTTCCATATTTACCCCTCACATCCCTTCTAACCTCTTCTATATTTACCCCTCACATCCCCCTTTCCACTTCCATATTTACCCCTCACATCCCTCTGTCCTATTTTATATTTACCCCTCACATCCCTCTTTCAACTTCTATATTTACCCCTCACATCCCTTTCTCCTCTTCTATATTTACCACTCACATTTCTCCCTACTCTTCCATATTTACCCCTCACATCCCTCTCTCCTCTTCTATATTTACCCCTCACAACCCTCTCTCTTCTTCTATATTTACCCCTCAAATCGCTCTACCCTCTTCAGTATTTACCACTCACATCCCTCTCGCCTCTTCTATATTTACAGCTCACATTTCTCCCTCCTCTTCCATATTTACCCCTCACATCCATCTCTCATATTCTATATTTACCCCTCACAACCCTCTCTCCTCTTCTATATTTACCCCTCACAACCCTCTCTCTTCTTCTTTATTTACCACTCACATCCCTCCCTCCTCTTCTATATTTACCCCTCACATCCCTCTCTCCTCTTCTATATTTACCACTCACATTTATCCTTCCTCTTCCATATTTACCCTTCACATCCCTCTCCCCTCTTCTATATTTACCCCTCACATCCCTCTTGTCTCTTCTATATTTACCCCTCACACCCCTCTCTCTTCTTCTACATTTACCCCTCACATCCCTTTCTCTTCTTCTATATTTACCCATCACATCCCTCTCTCCTCTTCTATATTTACCCCTCACATCACTCTCTGTTCTTCTATATTTACCCTAGCATCCCTCTCTCTTCTTCTATATTTACCCCTCACATCCCTTTCTCTTCTTCTATATTTACCCCTCACATCCCTCTCTCCTCTTCTATATTTACCCCTCACATCCCTCTCTCTTCTTCTATATTTACCCCTCACATCCCTTTCTCTTCTTCTATATTTACCCCTCACATCCCTCTCCTCTTCTATATTTACCCCTCACATCCCTCTCTCTTCTTCTATATTTACCCCTCACATCGCTCTACCCTCTTCAGAATTTACCCCTCACATCCCTCTATCCACTTCCATATTTACCCCTCACATCCCTCTATCCTCTTCTATATTTACCCCTCACATCCCTCTCTCTTCTTCTATATTTACCCCTCACATCGCTCTACCCTCTTCAGAATTTACCCCTCACATCCCTCTATCCACTTCCATATTTACCCCTCACATCCCTCTATCCTCTTTTATATTTACCCCTCACATCCCTCTTTCAACTTCTATATTTACCCCTCACATCCCTTTCTCCTCTTCTATATTTACCACTCACATTTCTCCCGCCTCTTCTATATTTACCCCTCACATCCCTTTCTCTTCTTCTATATTTACCCCTCACACCCCTCTCTCCTCTTCTATATTTACCCCTCACATCCCTCTCTCTTCTTCTATATTTACCCTAGCATCCCTCTCTCTTCTTCTATATTTACCCCTCACATCCCTTCCTCTTCTTCTATATTTACCCATCACATCCCTCTCTCCTCTTCTATATTTACCCCTCACATCCCTCCCTCCTCTTCTATATTTACCCCTCGCATCCCTCTCTCCTCTTCTATATTTACAACTCACATTTCTCCCTCCTCTTCCATATTTACCCCTCAAATCCCTCTCGTCTCTTCTATATTTAGCCCTCACACCCCTCTCTCTTCTTCTATATTTACCCCTCACATCCCTTTCTCTTCTTCTATATTTACCCCTCACATCCCTCTCTCCTCTTCTATATTTACCCCTCACATCCCTCTCTCTTCTTCTATATTTACCCTCACACCCCTCTCTCTTCTTCTATATTTACCCCTCACATCCCTCTCTCTTCTTCTATATTTACCCCTCACATCCCTTTCTCTTCTTCTATATTTTCCCCTCACATCCCCCTCTCCTCTTCTATATTTACCCCTCACATCGCTCTACCCTCTTTAGAATTTACCCCTCACATTTCTCTCTCCTCTTCTATATTTACCCCTCACATCCCTCTCTCCTCTTCTATATTTACCCCTCACATCCCTCTCTCTTCTTCTATATTTACCCCTCACATCGCTCTACCCTCTTCAGTAGTTACCCCTCACATTCCTCTATCCTCTTCTATATTTACCTCTCACATTCCTTTATCTTCTTCTATATTAACCCCTCACATCCCTCTCCCCTCTTCTACATTTACCCCTCACATCCCTATTTCCACTTATATATTTACCCCTCACATCCGCCTTTCCACTTCCAAATTTACCCCTCACATCCCTCTATCCTCTTTCATATTTACCCCTCACATCCCTCTCTCCTCTTCTATATTTAACTCTCACATCCCTCTCTCTTCTTCTATATTTACCCTAGCATCCCTCTCTCTTCTTCTATATTTACCCATTACATCCCTTTCTCTTCTTCTATATTTACCCATCACATCCCTCTCTCCTCTTCTATATTTACCCCTCACATCCCTCTCTCTTCTTCTATATTTACCCCTCACATCCCTTTCTCTTCTTCTATATTTCCCCTCACATCCCTCTCTCCTCTTCTATATTTACCCCTCACATCGCGCTACCCTCTTCAGAATTTACCCCTCACATCGCTCTACCCTCTTCTATATTTACCCCTCACATCCCTCTCTCCTCTTTTATATTTACCCCTCACATCCCTCTCTCTTCTTCTATATTTACCCCTCACATCGCTCTACCCTCTTCAGTAGTTACCCATCACATTCCTCTATCCTCTTCTATATTTACCCCTTACATCCCTTCATCTTCTTCTATATTAACCCCTCACATCCCTCTCCCCTCTTCTACATTTACCCCTCACATCCCACTTTCCACTTATATATTTACCCCTCACATCCCTCTTTCAACTTCTGTATTTACCCCTCACATCCCTTTCTCCTCTTCTATATTTACCACTCACATTTCTCCCTCCTCTTCTATATTTACCCCTCACAACCCTCTCTCCTCTTCTATATTCACCCCTCACATCCCTCTATCCTCTTTTATATTTACCCCTCACATCCCTCTTTCAACTTCTGTATTTACCCCTCACATCCCTTTCTCCTCTTCTATATTTACCACTCACATTTCTCCCTCCTCTTCTATATTTACCCCTCACAACCCTCTCTCCTCTTCTATATTTACCCCTCACAACCCTCTCTCTTCTTATATATTTACCCCTCACATCCCTCTCTCTTCTTATATATTTACCCCTCACATCCCTCTCTCTTCTTCTATATTTACCCCTCACATCGCGCTACCCTCTTCAGTATATACCCCTCACATTTCTCTCGCCTCTTCTATATTTACCCCTCACATCCCTCTCTCCTCTTCTGTATTTACCCCTCACAACCCGCTCTCTTCTTCTATATTTACCCCTCACATCGCTCTACCCTCTTCAGTAGTTATCCCTCACATCCCTCTACCCACTTCCATATTTACCCCTCACATCCTTCTATCCTCTTCTATATTTACCCCTCACATCCCTTTATCTTCTTCTATATTTACTACTCACATCCCTCTTATCCTCGTCTATATTTATCCCTCACATCCCTCTCCATTTTTCTATTTTTACCCCTCACATCGCTCTACCCTCTTCAGTATTTACCACTCACAACCCTCTCTCCTCTTCTATATTTTCACCTCACATCCCTCTCTCTTCTTCTATATTTACAACTCACATCCCTCTCTCCTCTTCTATATTTACCCCTCACATCCCTCTCTCTTCTTCTATATTTACAACTCACATCCCTCTCTCCTCTTCTATATTTACCCTAGCATCCCTCTCTCTTCTTCTATATTTACCACTCACATCCCTCTTTCCACTTATATATTTGCCCCTCACATCCCTCTCTCCTCTTCTATATTTACCCCTCACAACCCTCTCTCGTCTTCTACATTTACCCCTCACATCGTTCTACCCTCTTCAGTATTTACCCCTCACATCCCGTTCTCTTCTTCTATGTTTAGCCCTCACATCCCTCTCGCCTCTTCTATATTTACCCCTCACATCCCTCTATCCACTTCCATATTTACCCCTCACATCCCTCTATCCTCTTTTATATTTACCCCTCACATCCCTTTATCTTCTTCTATATTAACCCCTCACATCCCTCTCCCCTCTTCTATATTTACCCCTCACATCCCTCTCCCTCTTCTATATTCATTCCTCACATCCCTCTTTCCACTTATATATTTACACCTAACATCCCTCTTTCCACTTATGTATTTACCCCTCACATCTCTCGCTCCTCTTCTATATTTACCCTTCACAACCCTCTCTCTTCTTCTATATTTACCCCTCACATTGCTCTACCTTCTTCAGTATTTACCCCTCACATCACTCTATCCACTTCCATATTTACCCCTCACATCCCTCTATACTCTTTTATATTTACCCCTCACATCCCTTTATTTTCTTCTATATTTACCCTCACATCCCTCTCCCCTCTTCTATATTTACCCCTCAAATCCCTCTCTCTTCTTCTATATTTACCACTCACATCCCTCTTTCCACTTATATATTTGCCCCTCACATCCCTCTCTCCTCTTCTATATTTACCACTCACATTTCTCCCTCCTCTTCCATATTTACCCCTCACATCCCTCTCTCCTCTTCTATATTTACCCCTCACAACCCTCTCTCGTCTTCTACATTTACCCCTCACATCGTTCTACCCTCTTCAGTATTTACCCCTCACATCCCTTTCTCTTCTTCTATGTTTAGCCCTCACATCCCTCTCGCCTCTTCTATATTTACCCCTCAAATCCCTCTATCCACTTCCATATTTACCCCTCACATCCCTCTATCCTCTTTTATATTTACCCCTCACATCCCTTTATCTTCTTCTATATTAACCCCTCACATCCCTCTCCCCTCTTCTATATTTACCCCTCACATCACTCTATCCACTTCCATATTTACCCCTCACATCCCTCTATACTCTTTTATATTTACCCCTCACATCCCTTTATTTTCTTCTATATTTACCCTCACATCCCTCTCCCCTCTTCTATATTTACCCCTCACATCCCTCTCCCTCTTCTATTTTTATTCCTCACATCCCTCTTTCCACCTATATATTTACCACTCACATCCCTTCTAGCCTCTTCTATATTTACCCCTCACATCTCTCTGTCCACTTCCATATTTACCCCTCACATCTCTCTATCCTCTTTTATCTTTACCCCTCACATCCCTCTCCCCTCTTCTATATTTACCCCTCACATCCCTCTCCCCTCTTCTTTGTTTACCCCTCACATCCCTCTCGTCTCTTCTATATTTACCCCTCACATCCCTCTACCCTCTTCTATATTTACCCCTCACGTCCCACTATCCTCTTCTATATTTAACCCTCACATCCCTCTCCCTTCTTCTATATTTACCCCTCACATCGCTCTACCCACTTCAGTATTTACCCCTAACATTCCTCTCTCCTCTTCCATATTTACCCCTCATATCCCCTCTCCTCTTCTATATTTACCCCTCACATCCCTCTCTCCTCTTCTATATTTACCCCTCACATTTCTCTCTCCTCTTCTATATTTAACCCTCACATCCCTCTCCCCTCTTCTATATTTACCCCTCACATCCCTTTATCTTCTTCTATATTTACCCCTCACATTTCTCTCTCCTCTTCTATATTTACCCCTCACATCCCTCTCTCCTCTTCTATATTTACCCTTCACATCCCTCTCTCCTCTTCTACATTTACCCCTCACATCGTTCTACCCTCTTCAGTATTTACCCCTCACATCCCTTTCTCTTCTTCTATGTTTAGCCCTCACATCCCTCTCGCCTCTTCTATATTTACCCCTCACATCCCTCTATCCACTTCCATATTTACCCCTCACATCCCTCTCCCCTCTTCTATATTTACCCCTCACATCCCTCTCCCTCTTCTATATTCATTCCTCACATCCCTCTTTCCACTTATATATTTACCCCTAACATTCCTCTTTCCACTTATATATTTACCCCTCACATCCCTTCTAGCCTCTTCTATATTTACCCCTCACATCCCGCTTTCCACTTCCATATTTACCCCTCACATCCCTCTATACTCTTTTATATTTACCCCTCACATCCCTCTTTCCACTTCTATATTTACCCCTCACATCCCTCTCCCCTCTTCTATATTTACCCCTCACATCCCTCTCTCTTCTTCTATATTTACCCCTCACATCCCTTTATCTTCTTCTATATTAACCACTCACATCCCTCTCCCCTCTTCTATATTTACCCCTCACATCCCTCTCCCTCTTCTATATTCATTCCTCACATCCCTCTTTCCACTTATATATTTACCCCTAACATCCCTCTTTCCACTTATATATTTACCCCTCACATCTCTCGCTCCTCTTCTATATTTACCCTTCACATCCCTCTCTCTTCTTCTATATTTACCCCTCACATTGCTCTACCTTCTTCAGTATTTACCCCTCACATCACTCTATCCACTTCCATATTTACCCCTCACATCCCTCTATACTCTTTTATATTTACCCCTCACATCCCTTTATTTTCTTCTATATTTACCCTCACATCCCTCTCCCCTCTTCTATATTTACCCCTCACATCCCTCTCCCTCTTCTATTTTTATTCCTCACATCCCTCTTTCCACCTATATATTTACCACTCACATCCCTTCTAGCCTCTTCTATATTTACCCCTCACATCCCTCTGTCCACTTCCATATTTACCCCTCATATCCCCCTCTCCTCTTCTATATTTACCCCTCACAACCCTCTCTCGTCTTCTACATTTACCCCTCACATCGTTCTACACTCTTCAGTATTTACCCCTCACATCCCTTTATCTTCTTCTATATTAACCCCTCACATCCCTCTCCCCTCTTCTATATTTACCCCTCACATCCCTCTCCCTCTTCTATATTCATTCCTCACATCCCTCTTTCCACTTTTATATTTACCCCTAACATCCATCTTTCCACTTATGTATTTACCCCTCACATCTCTCGCTCCTCTTCTATATTTACCCTTCACAACCCTCTCTCTTCTTCTATATTTACCCCTCACATTGCTCTACCTTATTCAGTATTTACCCCTCACATCACTCTATCCACTTCCATATTTACCCCTCACATCCCTCTATACTCTTTTATATTTACCCCTCACATCCCTTTATCCACTTCCATATTTACCCCTCACATCCCTCTATCCTCTTCTATATTTACCCCTCACATCCCTCTCTCTTCTTCTATATTTACCCCTCACATCGCTCTACCCTCTTCAGAATTTACCCCTCACATCCCTCTATCCACTTCCATATTTACCCCTCACATCCCTCTATCCTCTTCTATATTTACCCCTCACATCCCTCTCTCTTCTTCTATATTTACCCCTCACATCGCTCTACCCTCTTCAGAATTTACCCCTCACATCCCTCTATCCACTTCCATATTTACCCCTCACATCCCTCTATCCTCTTTTATATTTACCCCTCACATCCCTCTTTCAACTTCTATATTTACCCCTCACATCCCTTTCTCCTCTTCTATATTTACCACTCACATTTCTCCCGCCTCTTCTACATTTACCCCTCACATCCCTTTCTCTTCTTCTATATTTACCCCTCACACCCCTCTCTCCTCTTCTATATTTACCCCTCACATCCCTCTCTCTTCTTCTATATTTACCCTAGCATCCCTCTCTCTTCTTCTATATTTACCCCTCACATCCCTTTCTCTTCTTCTATATTTACCCATCACATCCCTCTCTTCTCTTCTATATTTACCCCTCACATCCCTCCCTCCTCTTCTATATTTACCCCTCGCATCCCTCTCTCCTCTTCTATATTTACAACTCACATTTCTCCCTCCTCTTCCATATTTACCCCTCAAATCCCTCTCGTCTCTTCTATATTTAGCCCTCACACCCCTCTCTCTTCTTCTATATTTACCCCTCACATCCCTTTCTCTTCTTCTATATTTACCCCTCACATCCCTCTCTCCTCTTCTATATTTACCCCTCACATCCCTCTCTCTTCTTCTATATTTACCCTCACACCCCTCTCTCCTCTTCTATATTTACCCCTCACATCCCTCTCTCTTCTTCTATATTTACCCCTCACATCCCTTTCTCTTCTTCTATATTTTCCCCTCACATCCCTCTCTCCTCTTCTATATTTACCCCTCACATCGCTCTACCCTCTTCAGAATTTACCCCTCACATTTCTCTCTCCTCTTCTATATTTACCCCTCACATCCCTCTCTCCTCTTCTATATTTACCCCTCACATCCCTCTCTCTTCTTCTATATTTACCCCTCACATCGCTCTACCCTCTTCAGTAGTTACCCCTCACATTCCTCTATCCTCTTCTATATTTACCCCTCACATTCCTTTATCTTCTTCTATATTAACCCCTCACATCCCTCTCCCCTCTTCTACATTTACCCCTCACATCCCTCTTTCCACTTATATATTTACCCCTCACATCCGCCTTTCCACTTCCAAATTTACCCCTCACATCCCTCTATCCTCTTTCATATTTACCCCTCACATCCCTCTTTCAACTTCTGTATTTACCCTAGCATCCCTTTCTCTTCTTCTATATTTACCCCTCACATCCCTCTCTCCTCTTCTATATTTAACTCTCACATCCCTCTCTCTTCTTCTATATTTACCCTAGCATCCCTCTCTCTTCTTCTATATTTACCCATTACATCCCTTTCTCTTCTTCTATATTTACCCATCACATCCCTCTCTCCTCTTCTATATTTACCCCTCACATCCCTCTCTCTTCTTCTATATTTACCCCTCACATCCCTTTCTCTTCTTCTATATTTCCCCTCACATCCCTCTCTCCTCTTCTATATTTACCCCTCACATCGCGCTACCCTCTTCAGAATTTACCCCTCACATCGCTCTACCCTCTTCTATATTTACCCCTCACATCCCTCTCTCCTCTTTTATATTTACCCCTCACATCCCTCTCTCTTCTTCTATATTTACCCCTCACATCGCTCTACCCTCTTCAGTAGTTACCCATCACATTCCTCTATCCTCTTCTATATTTACCCCTTACATCCCTTCATCTTCTTCTATATTAACCCCTCACATCCCTCTCCCCTCTTCTACATTTACCCCTCACATCCCACTTTCCACTTATATATTTACCCCTCACATCCCACTTTCCACTTCCAAATTTACCCCTCACATCCCTCTATCCTCTTTTATATTTACCCCTCACATCCCTCTTTCAACTTCTGTATTTACCCCTCACATCCCTTTCTCCTCTTCTATATTTACCACTCACATTTCTCCCTCCTCTTCTATATTTACCCCTCACAACCCTCTCTCCTCTTCTATATTTACCCCTCACAACCCTCTCTCTTCTTATATATTTACCCCTCACATCCCTCTCTCTTCTTATATATTTACCCCTCACATCCCTCTCTCTTCTTCTATATTTACCCCTCACATCGCGCTACCCTCTTCAGTATATACCCCTCACATTTCTCTCGCCTCTTCTATATTTACCCCTCACATCCCTCTCTCCTCTTCTGTATTTACCCCTCACAACCCGCTCTCTTCTTCTATATTTACCCCTCACATCGCTCTACCCTCTTTAGTAGTTATCCCTCACATCCCTCTACCCACTTCCATATTTACCCCTCACATCCTTCTATCCTCTTCTATATTTACCCCTCACATCCCTTTATCTTCTTCTATATTTACTACTCACATCCCTCTTATCCTCGTCTATATTTATCCCTCACATCCCTCTCCATTTTTCTATTTTTACCCCTCACATCGCTCTACCCTCTTCAGTATTTACCACTCACAACCCTCTCTCCTCTTCTATATTTTCACCTCACATCCCTCTCTCTTCTACTATATTTACCACTCACAACCCTCTCTCCTCTTCTATATTTACCCCTCACATCCCTCTCTCTTCTTCTATATTTACAACTCACATCCCTCTCTCCTCTTCTATATTTACCCTAGCATCCCTCTCTCTTCTTCTATATTTACCACTCACATCCCTCTTTCCACTTATATATTTGCCCCTCACATCCCTCTCTCCTCTTCTATATTTACCCCTCACAACCCTCTCTCGTCTTCTACATTTACCCCTCACATCGTTCTACCCTCTTCAGTATTTACCCCTCACATCCCGTTCTCTTCTTCTATGTTTAGCCCTCACATCCCTCTCGCCTCTTCTATATTTACCCCTCACATCCCTCTATCCACTTCCATATTTACCCCTCACATCCCTCTATCCTCTTTTATATTTACCCCTCACATCCCTTTATCTTCTTCTATATTAACCCCTCACATCCCTCTCCCCTCTTCTATATTTACCCCTCACATCCCTCTCCCTCTTCTATATTCATTCCTCACATCCCTCTTTCCACTTATATATTTACACCTAACATCCCTCTTTCCACTTATGTATTTACCCCTCACATCTCTCGCTCCTCTTCTATATTTACCCTTCACAACCCTCTCTCTTCTTCTATATTTACCCCTCACATTGCTCTACCTTCTTCAGTATTTACCCCTCACATCACTCTATCCACTTCCATATTTACCCCTCACATCCCTCTATACTCTTTTATATTTACCCCTCACATCCCTTTATTTTCTTCTATATTTACCCTCACATCCCTCTCCCCTCTTCTATATTTACCCCTCAAATCCCTCTCTCTTCTTCTATATTTACCACTCACATCCCTCTTTCCACTTATATATTTGCCCCTCACATCCCTCTCTCCTCTTCTATATTTACCACTCACATTTCTCCCTCCTCTTCCATATTTACCCCTCACATCCCTCTCTCCTCTTCTATATTTACCCCTCACAACCCTCTCTCGTCTTCTACATTTACCCCTCACATCGTTCTACCCTCTTCAGTATTTACCCCTCACATCCCTTTCTCTTCTTCTATGTTTAGCCCTCACATCCCTCTCGCCTCTTCTATATTTACCCCTCAAATCCCTCTATCCACTTCCATATTTACCCCTCACATCCCTCTATCCTCTTTTATATTTACCCCTCACATCCCTTTATCTTCTTCTATATTAACCCCTCACATCCCTCTCCCCTCTTCTATATTTACCCCTCACATCCCTCTCCCTCTTCTATATTCATTCCTCACATCCCTCTTTCCACTTATATATTTACCCCTAACATCCCTCTTTCCACTTATGTATTTACCCCTCACATCTCTCTCTCCTCTTCTATATTTACCCTTCACATCCCTCTCTCTTCTTCTATATTTACCCCTCACATTGCTCTACCTTCTTCAGTATTTACCCCTCACATCCCTCTATCCACTTCCATATTTACCCCTCACATCCCTCTTCCCTCTTCTATATTTACCCCTCACATCCCTCTCCCTCTTCTATTTTTATTCCTCACATCCCTCTTTCCACCTATATATTTACCACTCACATCCCTTCTAGCCTCTTCTATATTTACCCCTCACATCCCTCTGTCCACTTCCATATTTACCCCTCACATCTCTCTATCCTCTTTTATCTTTACCCCTCACATCCCTCTCCCCTCTTCTATATTTACCCCTCACATCCCTCTCCCCTCTTCTTTGTTTACCCCTCACATCCCTCTCGTCTCTTCTATATTTACCCCTCACATCCCTCTACCCTCTTCTATATTTACCCCTCACGTCCCACTATCCTCTTCTATATTTAACCCTCACATCCCTCTCCCTTCTTCTATATTTACCCCTCACATCGCTCTAGCCACTTCAGTATTTACCCCTAACATTCCTCTCTCCTCTTCCATATTTACCCCTCATATCCCCTCTCCTCTTCTATATTTACCCCTCACATCCCTCTCTCCTCTTCTATATTTACCCCTCACATTTCTCTCTCCTCTTCTATATTTAACCCTCACATCCCTCTCCCCTCTTCTATATTTACCCCTCACATCCCTTTATCTTCTTCTATATTTACCCCTCACATTTCTCTCTCCTCTTCTATATTTACCCCTCACATCCCTCTCTCCTCTTCTATATTTACCCTTCACATCCCTCTCTCCTCTTCTACATTTACCCCTCACATCGTTCTAACCTCTTCAGTATTTACCCCTCACATCCCTTTCTCTTCTTCTATGTTTAGCCCTCACATCCCTCTCGCCTCTTCTATATTTACCCCTCACATCCCTCTATCCACTTCCATATTTACCCCTCACATCCCTCTCCCCTCTTCTATATTTACCCCTCACATCCCTCTCCCTCTTCTATATTCATTCCTCACATCCCTCTTTCCACTTATATATTTACCCCTAACATTCCTCTTTCCACTTATATATTTACCCCTCACATCCCTTCTAGCCTCTTCTATATTTACCCCTCACATCCCGCTTTCCACTTCCATATTTACCCCTCACATCCCTCTATACTCTTTTATATTTACCCCTCACATCCCTCTTTCCACTTCTATATTTACCCCTCACATCCCTCTCCCCTCTTCTATATTTACCCCTCACATCCCTCTCTCTTCTTCTATATTTACCCCTCACATCCCTTTATCTTCTTCTATATTAACCACTCACATCCCTCTCGCCTCTTCTATATTTACCCCTCACATCCCTCTATCCACTTCCATATTTACCCCTCACATCCCTCTCCCCTCTTCTATATTTACCCCTCACATCCCTCTCCCTCTTCTATATTCATTCCTCACATCCCTCTTTCCACTTATATATTTACCCCTAACATTCCTCTTTCCACTTATATATTTACCCCTCACATCCCTTCTAGCCTCTTCTATATTTACCCCTCACATCCCGCTTTCCACTTCCATATTTACCCCTCACATCCCTCTATACTCTTTTATATTTACCCCTCACATCCCTCTTTCCACTTCTATATTTACCCCTCACATCCCTCTCCCCTCTTCTATATTTACCCCTCACATCCCTCTCTCTTCTTCTATATTTACCCCTCACATCCCTTTATCTTCTTCTATATTAACCACTCACATCCCTCTCCCCTCTTCTATATTTACCCCTCACATCCCTCTCCCTCTTCTATATTCATTCCTTACATCCCTCTTTCCACTTATATATTTACCCCTAACATCCCTCTTTCCACTTATATATTTACCCCTCACATCTCTCGCTCCTCTTCTATATTTACCCTTCACATCCCTCTCTCTTCTTCTATATTTACCCCTCACATTGCTCTACCTTCTTCAGTATTTACCCCTCACATCACTCTATCCACTTCCATATTTACCCCTCACATCCCTCTATACTCTTTTATATTTACCCCTCACATCCCTTTATTTTCTTCTATATTTACCCTCACATCCCTCTCCCCTCTTCTATATTTACCCCTCACATCCCTCTCCCTCTTCTATTTTTATTCCTCACATCCCTCTTTCCACCTATATATTTACCACTCACATCCCTTCTAGCCTCTTCTATATTTACCCCTCACATCCCTCTGTCCACTTCCATATTTACCCCTCATATCCCCCTCTCCTCTTCTATATTTACCCCTCACAACCCTCTCTCGTCTTCTACATTTACCCCTCACATCGTTCTACACTCTTCAGTATTTACCCCTCACATCCCTTTATCTTCTTCTATATTAACCCCTCACATCCCTCTCCCCTCTTCTATATTTACCCCTCACATCCCTCTCCCTCTTCTATATTCATTCCTCACATCCCTCTTTCCACTTTTATATTTACCCCTAACATCCCTCTTTCCACTTATGTATTTACCCCTCACATCTCTCGCTCCTCTTCTATATTTACCCTTCACAACCCTCTCTCTTCTTCTATATTTACCCCTCACATTGCTCTACCTTATTCAGTATTTACCCCTCACATCACTCTATCCACTTCCATATTTACCCCTCACATCCCTCTATACTCTTTTATATTTACCCCTCACATCCCTTTATTTTCTTCTATATTTACCCTCACATCCCTCTCCCCTCTTCTATATTTACCCCTCAAATCCCTCTCTCTTCTTCTATATTTACCACTCACATCCCTCTTTCCACTTATATATTTGCCCCTCACATCCCTCTCTCCTCTTCTATATTTACCACTCACATTTCTCCCTCCTCTTCCATATTTACCCCTCACATCCCTCTCTCCTCTTCTATATTTACCCCTCACAACCCTCTCTCGTCTTCTACATTTACCCCTCACATCGTTCTACCCTCTTCAGTATTTACCCCTCACATCCCTTTCTCTTCTTCTATGTTTAGCCCTCACATCCCTCTCGCCTCTTCTATATTTACCCCTCACATCCCTCTATCCACTTCCATATTTACCCCTCACATCCCTCTATCCTCTTTTATATTTACCCCTCACATCCCTTTATCTTCTTCTATATTAACCCCTCACATCCCTCTCCCCTCTTCTATATTTACCCCTCACATCCCTCTCCCTCTTCTATATTCATTCCTCACATCCCTCTTTCCACTTATATATTTACCCCTAACATCCCTCTTTCCACTTATGTATTTACCCCTCACATCTCTCTCTCCTCTTCTATATTTACCCTTCACATCCCTCTCTTTTCTTCTATATTTACCCCTCACATTGCTCTACCTTCTTCAGTATTTACCCCTCACATCACTCTATCCACTTCCATATTTACCCCTCACATCCCTCTATACTCTTTTATATTTACCCCTCACATCCCTTTATTTTCTTCTATATTTACCCTCACATCCCTCTCCCCTCTTCTATATTTACCCCTCACATCCCTCTCCCTCTTCTATTTTTATTCCTCACATCCCTCTTTCCACCTATATATTTACCACTCACATCCCTTCTAGCCTCTTCTATATTTACCCCGCACATCCCTCTGTCCACTTCCATATTTACCCCTCACATCTCTCTATCCTCTTTTATCTTTACCCCTCACATCCCTCTCCCCTCTTCTATATTTACCCCTCACATCCCTCTCCCCTCTTCTTTGTTTACCCCTCACATCCCTCTCGTCTCTTCTATATTTACCCCTCACATCCCTCTACCCTCTTCTATATTTACCCCTCACGTCCCACTATCCTCTTCTATATTTAACCCTCACATCCCTCTCCCTTCTTCTATATTTACCCCTCACATCGCTCTACCCTCTTCAGTATTTACCCCTAACATTCCTCTCTCCTCTTCCATATTTACCCCTCATATCCCCCTCTCCTCTTCTATATTTACCCCTCACATCCCACTATCATCTTCTATATTTACCCCTCACATTTCTCTCTCCTCTTCTATATTTACCCCTCACATCCCTTTATCTTCTTCTATATTTACCCCTCACATTTCTCTCTCCTCTTCTATATTTACCCCTCACATCCCTCTCTCCTCTTCTATATTTACCCTTCACATCCCTCTCTCCTCTTCTACATTTACCCCTCAAATCGTTCTACCCTCTTCAGTATTTACCCCTCACATCCCTTTCTCTTCTTCTATGTTTAGCCCTCACATCCCTCTCGCCTCTTCTATATTTACCCCTCACATCCCTCTATCCACTTCCATATTTACCCCTCACATCCCTCTCCCCTCTTCTATATTTACCCCTCACATCCCTCTCCCTCTTCTATATTCATTCCTCACATCCCTCTTTCCACTTATATATTTACCCCTAACATTCCTCTTTCCACTTATATATTTACCCCTCACATCCCTTCTAGCCTCTTCTATATTTACCCCTCACATCCCGCTTTCCACTTCCATATTTACCCCTCATATCCCTCTATCCTCTTTTATATTTACCCCTCACATCCCTCTTTCCACTTCTATATTTACCCCTCACATCCCTCTCCCCTCTTCTATATTTACCCCTCACATCCCTCTCTCTTCTTCTATATTTACCCCTCACATCCCTTTATCTTCTTCTATATTAACCACTCACATCCCTCTCCCCTCTTCTATATTTACCCCTCACATCCCTCTCCCTCTTCTATATTCATTCCTCACATCCCTCTTTCCACTTATATATTTACCCCTAACATCCCTCTTTCCACTTATATATTTACCCCACACATCTCTCGCTCCTCTTCTATATTTACCCTTCACATCCCTCTCTCTTCTTCTATATTTACCCCTCACATTGCTCTACCTTCTTCAGTATTTACCCCTCACATCACTCTATCCACTTCCATATTTACCCCTCACATCCCTCTATACTCTTTTATATTTACCCCTCACATCCCTTTATTTTCTTCTATATTTACCCTCACATCCCTCTCCCCTCTTCTATATTTACCCCTCACATCCCTCTCCCTCTTCCATTTTTATTCCTCATATCCCTCTTTCCACCTATATATTTACCACTCACATCCCTTCTAGCCTCTTCTATATTTACCCCTCACATCCCTCTGTCCACTTCCATATTTACCCCTCATATCCCCCTCTCCTCTTCTATATTTACCCCTCACAACCCTCTCTCGTCTTCTACATTTACCCCTCACATCGTTCTACACTCTTCAGTATTTACCCCTCACATCCCTTTATCTTCTTCTATATTAACCCCTCACATCCCTCTCCCCTCTTCTATATTTACCCCTCACATCCCTCTCCCTCTTCTATATTCATTCCTCACATCCCTCTTTCCACTTATATATTTACCCCTAACATCCCTCTTTCCACTTATGTATTTACCCCTCACATCTCTCGCTCCTCTTCTATATTTACCCTTCACAACCCTCTCTCTTCTTCTATATTTACCCCTCACATTGCTCTACCTTCTTCAGTATTTACCCCTCACATCACTCTATCCACTTCCATATTTACCACTCACATCCCTCTATACTCTTTTATATTTACCCCTCACATCCCTTTATTTTCTTCTATATTTACCCTCACATCCCTCTCCCCTCTTCTATATTTACCCCTCAAATCCCTCTCTCTTCTTCTATATTTACCACTCACATCCCTCTTTCCACTTATATATTTGCCCCTCACATCCCTCTCTCCTCTTCTATATTTACCACTCACATTTCTCCCTCCTCTTCCATATTTACCCCTCACATCCCTCTCTCCTCTTCTATATTTACCCCTCACAACCCTCTCTCGTCTTCTACATTTACCCCTCACATCGTTCTACCCTCTTCAGTATTTACCCCTCACATCCCTTTCTCTTCTTCTATGTTTAGCCCTCACATCCCTCTCGCCTCTTCTATATTTACCCCTCACATCCCTCTATCCACTTCCATATTTACCCCTCACATCCCTCTGTCCTCTTTTATATTTACCCCTCACATCCCTTTATCTTCTTCTATATTAACCCCTCACATCCCTCTCTCCTCTTCTATATTTACCCCTCACATCCCTCTCCCTCTTCTATGTTCATTCCTCACATCCCTCTTTCCACTTATATATTTACCCCTAACATCCCTCTTTCCACTTATGTATTTACCCCTCACATCCCTCTGTCCACTTCCATATTTACCCCTCACATCTCTCTATCCTCTTTTATCTTTACCCCTCACATCCCTCTCCCCTCTTCTATATTTACCCCTCACATCCCTCTCCCCTCTTCTTTGTTTACCCCTCACATCCCTCTCGTCTCTTCTATATTTACCCCTCACATCCCTTTATCTTCTTCTATATTAACCCCTCACATCCCTCTCCCCTCTTCTATATTTACCCCTCACATCCCTCTCCCTCTTCTATATTCATTCCTCACATCCCTCTTTCCACTTATATATTTACCCCTAACATCCCTCTTTCCACTTATGTATTTACCCCTCACATCTCTCGCTCCTCTTCTATATTTACCCTTCACAACCCTCTCTCTTCTTCTATATTTACCCCTCACATTGCTCTACCTTCTTCAGTATTTACCCCTCACATCACTCTATCCACTTCCATATTTACCACTCACATCCCTCTATACTCTTTTATATTTACCCCTCACATCCCTTTATTTTCTTCTATATTTACCCTCACATCCCTCTCCCCTCTTCTATATTTACCCCTCAAATCCCTCTCTCTTCTTCTATATTTACCACTCACATCCCTCTTTCCACTTATATATTTGCCCCTCACATCCCTCTCTCCTCTTCTATATTTACCACTCACATTTCTCCCTCCTCTTCCATATTTACCCCTCACATCCCTCTCTCCTCTTCTATATTTACCCCTCACAACCCTCTCTCGTCTTCTACATTTACCCCTCACATCGTTCTACCCTCTTCAGTATTTACCCCTCACATCCCTTTCTCTTCTTCTATGTTTAGCCCTCACATCCCTCTCGCCTCTTCTATATTTACCCCTCACATCCCTCTATCCACTTCCATATTTACCCCTCACATCCCTCTGTCCTCTTTTATATTTACCCCTCACATCCCTTTATCTTCTTCTATATTAACCCCTCACATCCCTCTCTCCTCTTCTATATTTACCCCTCACATCCCTCTCCCTCTTCTATGTTCATTCCTCACATCCCTCTTTCCACTTATATATTTACCCCTAACATCCCTCTTTCCACTTATGTATTTACCCCTCACATCCCTCTGTCCACTTCCATATTTACCCCTCACATCTCTCTATCCTCTTTTATCTTTACCCCTCACATCCCTCTCCCCTCTTCTATATTTACCCCTCACATCCCTCTCCCCTCTTCTTTGTTTACCCCTCACATCCCTCTCGTCTCTTCTATATTTACCCCTCACATCCCTCTACCCTCTTCTATATTTACCCCTCACGTCCCACTATCCTCTTCTATATTTAACCCTCACATCCCTCTCCCTTCTTCTATATTTACCCCTCACATCGCTCTACCCTCTTCAGTATTTACCCCTAACATTCCTCTCTCCTCTTCCATATTTACCCCTCATATCCCCCTCTCCTCTTCTATATTTACCCCTCACATCCCACTATCCTCTTCTATATTTACCCCTCACATTTCTCTCTCCTCTTCTATATTTAACCCTCACATCCCTCTCCCCTCTTCTATATTTACCCCTCACATCCCTTTATCTTCTTCTATATTTACCCCTCACATTTCTCTCTCCTCTTCTATATTTACCCCTCACATCCCTCTCTCCTCTTCTATATTTACCCTTCACATCCCTCTCTCCTCTTCCACATTTACCCCTCACATCGTTCTACCCTCTTCAGTATTTACCCCTCACATCCCTTTCTCTTCTTCTATGTTTAGCCCTCACATCCCTCTCGCCTCTTCTATATTTACCCCTCACATCCCTCTATCCACTTCCATATTTACCCCTCACATCCCTCTCCCCTCTTCTATATTTACCCCTCACATCCCTCTCCCTCTTCTATATTCATTCCTCACATCCCTCTTTCCACTTATATATTTACCCCTAACATTCCTCTTTCCACTTATATATTTACCCCTCACATCCCTTCTAGCCTCTTCTATATTTACCCCTCACATCCCGCTTTCCACTTCCATATTTACCCCTCACATCCCTCTATACTCTTTTATATTTACCCCTCACATCCCTTTATTTTCTTCTATATTTACCCTCACATCCCTCTCCCCTCTTCTATATTTACCCCTCACATCCCTTCCTCTTCTACATTTACCCCTCACAACCCTCTCTCCTCTTCTACATTTACCCCTCACATCGTTCTACCCTCTTCTATATTTACCCCTCACATCCCTCTATCCACTTCCATATTTACCCCTCACATCCCGCTTTCCACTTCCATATTTACCCCTCACATCCCTCTCCCCTCTTTTATATTTACCCCTCACATCCCTCTTTCTACTTCTATATTTTCTCCTCACATCCCTCTATTCTCTTCTATATTTACCCCTCACATCCCTCAACCCTCTTCTATATTTACCCCTCACATCCCTCTCTCCTCTTCTATATTTACCTTTCACATCCCTATATCTTCTTCTATATTTACCCCTCACATTGCTCTACCTTCTTCAGTATTTACCCCTCACATCCCTTTATTTTCTTCTATATTTACCCCTCACATCCCTCTCCCTCTTCTATTTTTATTCCTCATATCCCTCTTTCCACCTATATATTTACCCCTCACATCCCTTCTAGCCTCTTCTACATTTACCCCTCACATCCCTCTGTCCACTTCCATATTTACCCCTCACATCCCTCTATCCTCTTTTATATTTGCCCCTCACATCCCTCTTTCAACTTCTATATTTACCCCTCACATCCCTCTCCCCTCTTCTTTGTTTACCCCTCACATCCCTCTTGCCTCTTCTATATTTACCCCTCACATCCTTCTACCCTCTTCTATATTTACCCCTCACGTCCCACTATCCCCTTCTATATTTATCCCTCACATCCCTTTCTCTTCTTCTATATTTACCCCTCACATCACGTTACCCTCTTCAGTATTTTACCCCTCACATTTCTCTCTCCCCTTCTATATTTACCCCTCACATCCCTTTCCCCTCTTCTATATTTACCCCTCACATCCCTTTATCTTCTTCTATATTTACCCCTCACATCCTTCTCTCCTCTTCTATATTTACCCCTCACATCCCTCTCTCCTCTTCTATATTTACCCTTCACATCCCTCTCTCTTCTTCTATATGTACCCCTCACATTGCTCTACCTTCTTCAGTAGTTACCCCTCACATCACTCTATCCACTTCCATATTTACCCCTCACATCCCTCTATACTCTTTTATATTTACCCCTCACATCCCTTTATTTTCTTCTATATTTACCCTCACATCCCTCTCCCCTCTTCTATATTTACCCCTCACATCCCTCTCCCTCTTCTATTTTTATTCCTCACATCCCTCTTTCCACCTATATATTTACCACTCACATCCCTTCTAGCCTCTTCTATATTTACCCCTCACATCCCTCTCCCCTCTTCTATATTTACCCCTCACATTTCTCTCTCCTCTTCTATATTTACCCCTCACATCCCTCTCCCCTCTTCTATATTTACGCCTCACATCCCTTTATCTTCTTCTATATTTACCCCTCACATCCTTCTCCCCTCTTCTATATTTACCCCTCACATCCCTTTATCTTCTTCTATATTTACCCTTCACATCCCTCTCTCCTCTTCTATATTTACCCCTCACATCCCTCTATCCACTTCCATATTTACCCCTCACATCCCTCTCCCCTCTTCTATATTTACCCCTCACATCCCTCTCCCTCTTCTATATTCATTCCTCACATCCCTCTTTCCACTTATATATTTACCCCTAACATTCCTCTTTCCACTTATATATTTACCCCTCACATCCCTTCTAGCCTCTTCTATATTTACCCCTCACATCCCGCTTTCCACTTCCATATTTACCCCTCACATCCCTCTATCCTATTTTATATTTACCCCTCACATCCCTCTTTCCACTTCTATATTTACCCCTCACATCCCTCTCCCCTTTTCTATATTTACCCCTCACATCCCTTTATCTTCTTCTATATTTACCCCTCACATCCTTCTCTCCTCTTCTATATTTACCCCTCACATCCCTCTCTTCTCTTCTATATTTACCCTTCAAATCCCTCTCTCTTCTTCTATATTTACCCCTCACATTGCTCTACCTTCTTCACTATTTACCCCTCACATCACTCTATCCACTTCCATATTTACCCCTCACATCCCTCTATACTCTTTTATATTTACCCCTCACATCCCTTTATTTTCTTCTTTATTTACCCTCACATCCCTCTCCGCTCTTCTATATTTACCCCTCACATCCCTCTCCCCTCTTCTATTTTTATTCCTCACATCCCTCTTTCCACCTATATATTTACCCCTCACATCCCTTCTAACCTCTTCTATATTTACCCCTCACATCCCTCTGTCCACTTCCATATTTACCCCTCACATCCCTCTATCCTCTTTTATCTTCATCCCTCACATCCCTCTCCCCTCTTCTATATTTACCCGTCACATCCCTCTCCCCTCTTCTTTGTTCACCCCTCACATCCCTCTCGCCTCTTCTATATTTACCCCTCACATCCCTCTACCCTCTTCTATATTTACCCCTCACATCCCACTCTCCTCTTCTATATTCAACCCTCACATCTCTCTCTCTTCTTCTATATTTACCCCTCACATCGCTCTACCCTCTTCAGTATTTACCCCTAACATTCCTCTCTCCTCTTCCATATTTACCCCTCATATCCCCCTCTCCTCTTCTATATTTACCCCTAACATCCCTCACTCTTCTTCGATATTTACCCCTCACATCCCTCTATCCTCTTTTATATTTACCCCTCACATCCCTCTCTCTTCTTCTATATTTACCACTCACATCCCTCTTTCCACTTACATATTTGCCCCTGACATCCCTCTCTCCTCTTCTATATTTACCACTCACATTTCTCCCTCCTCTTCCATATTTACCCCTCACATCCCTCTCTCCTCTTCTACATTTACCCCTCACAACCCTCTCTCCTCTTCTACATTTACATCTCACATCGTTCTACCCTCTTCCATATTTACCCCTCACATCCCTTCCTCTTCTACATTTACCCCTCACAACCCTCTCTCCTCTTCTACATTTACCCCTCACATCGTTCTACCCTCTTCTATATTTACCCCTCACATCCCTCTATCCACTTCCATATTTACCCCTCACATCCCGCTTTCCACTTCCATATTTACCCCTCACATCCCTCTCCCCTCTTTTATATTTACCCCTCACATCCCTCTTTCTACTTCTATATTTTCTCCTCACATCCCTCTATTCTCTTCTATATTTACCCCTCACATCCCTCAACCCTCTTCTATATTTACCCCTCATATCCCTCTCTCCTCTTCTATATTTACCCTTCACATCCCTATATCTTCTTCTATATTTACCCCTCACATTGCTCTACCTTCTTCAGTATTTAGCCCTCACATCCCTTTATTTTCTTCTATATTTACCCCTCACATCCCTCTCCCTCTTCTATTTTTATTCCTCATATCCCTCTTTCCACCTATATATTTACCCCTCACATCCCTTCTAGCCTCTTCTACATTTACCCCTCACATCCCTCTGTCCACTTCCATATTTACCCCTCACATCCCTCTATCCTCTTTTATATTTGCCCCTCACATCCCTCTTTCAACTTCTATATTTACCCCTCACATCCCTCTCCCCTCTTCTTTGTTTACCCCTCACATCCCTCTTGCCTCTTCTATATTTACCCCTCACATCCTTCTACCCTCTTCTATATTTACCCCTCACGTCCCACTATCCCCTTCTATATTTACCCCTCACATCCCTTTCTCTTCTTCTATATTTACCCCTCACATCACGTTACCCTCTTCAGTATTTTACCCCTCACATTTCTCTCTCCCCTTCTATATTTACCACTCACATCCCTTTCCCCTCTTCTATATTTACCCCTCACATCCCTTTATCTTCTTCTATATTTACCCCTCACATCCTTCTCTCCTCTTCTATATTTACCCCTCACATCCCTCTCTCCTCTTCTATATTTACCCTTCACATCCCTCTCTCTTCTTCTATATGTACCCCTCACATTGCTCTACCTTCTTCAGTAGTTACCCCTCACATCACTCTATCCACTTCCATGTTTACCCCTCACATCCCTCTATACTCTTTTATATTTACCCCTCACATCCCTTTATTTTCTTCTATATTTACCCTCATATCCCTCTCCCCTCTTCTATATTTACCCCTCACATCCCTTCCTCTTCTACATTTACCCCTCACAACCCTCTCTCCTCTTCTACATTTACCCCTCACATCGTTCTACCCTCTTCTATATTTACCCCTCACATCCCTCTATCCACTTCCATATTTACCCCTCACATCCCGCTTTCCACTTCCATATTTACCCCTCACATCCCTCTCCCCTCTTTTATATTTACCCCTCACATCCCTCTTTCTACTTCTATATTTTCTCCTCACATCCCTCTATTCTCTTCTATATTTACCCCTCACATCCTTCAACCCTCTTCTATATTTACCCCTCACATCCCTCTCTCCTCTTCTATATTTACCCTTCACATCCCTATATCTTCTTCTATATTTACCCCTCACATTGCTCTACCTTCTTCAGTATTTACCCCTCACATCCCTTTATTTTCTTCTATATTTACCCCTCACATCCCTCTCCCTCTTCTATTTTTATTCCTCATATCGCTCTTTCCACCTATATATTTACCCCTCACATCCCTTCTAGCCTCTTCTACATTTACCCCTCACATCCCTCTGTCCACTTCCATATTTACCCCTCACATCCCTCTATCCTCTTTTATATTTGCCCCTCACATCCCTCTTTCAACTTCTATACTTACCCCTCACATCCCTCTCCCCTCTTCTTTGTTTACCCCTCACATCCCTCTTGCCTCTTCTATATTTACCCCTCACATCCTTCTACCCTCTTCTATATTTACCCCTCACGTCCCACTATCCCCTTCTATATTTATCCCTCACATCCCTTTCTCTTCTTCTATATTTACCCCTCACATCACGTTACCCTCTTCAGTATTTTACCCCTCACATTTCTCTCTCCCCTTCTATATTTACCCCTCACATCCCTTTCCCCTCTTCTATATTTACCCCTCACATCCCTTTATCTTCTTCTATATTTACCCCTCACATCCTTCTCTCCTCTTCTATATTTACCCCTCACATCCCTCTCTCCTCTTCTATATTTACCCTTCACATCCCTCTCTCTTCTTCTATATGTACCCCTCACATTGCTCTACCTTCTTCAGTAGTTACCACTCACATCACTCTATCCACTTCCATATTTACCCCTCACATCCCTCTATACTCTTTTATATTTACCCCTCACATCCCTTTATTTTCTTCTATATTTACCCTCACATCCCTCTCCCCTCTTCTATATTTACCCCTCACATCCCTCTCCCTCTTCTATTTTTATTCCTCACATCCCTCTTTCCACCTATATATTTACCACTCACATCCCTTCTAGCCTCTTCTATATTTACCCCTCACATCCCTCTCCCCTCTTCTATATTTACCCCTCACATTTCTCTCTCCTCTTCTATATTTACCCCTCACATCCCTCTCCCCTCTTCTATATTTACGCCTCACATCCCTTTATCTTCTTCTATATTTACCCCTCACATCCTTCTCCCCTCTTCTATATTTACCCCTCACATCCCTTTATCTTCTTCTATATTTACCCTTCACATCCCTCTCTCCTCTTCTACATTTACCCCTCACATCGTTCTACCCTCTTCAGTATTTACCCCTCACATCCCTTTCTCTTCTTCTATGTTTAGCCCTCACATCCCTCTCCCCTCTTCTATATTTACCCCTCACATCCCTCTATCCACTTCCATATTTACCCCTCACATCCCTCTATCCACTTCCATATTTACCCCTCACATACCTTTATCTTCTTCTATATTTACCACTCACATCCCTCTTTCCACTTATATATTTGCCCCTCACATCCCTCTCTCCTCTTCTATATTTACCACTCACATTTCTCCCTCCTCTTCCATATTTACCCCTCACATCCCTCTCTCTTCTTCTACATTTACCCCTCACAACCCTCTCTCCTCTTCTACATTTACCCCTCACATCGTTCTACCCTCTTCAGTATTTACCCCTCACATCTCTTTCTCTTCTTCTATGTTTAGTCCTCACATCCCTCTAGCCTCTTCTATATTTACCCCTCACATCCCTCTATCCACTCTCATATTTACCCCTCACATCCCTCTATCCTCTTTTATATTTACCCCTCACATCCCTCTTTCTACTTCTATATTTACCCCTCACATCCCTCTACCCTCTTCTATATTTACCCCTCACATTCCTCTCTCCTCTTCTATATTTACCCTTCACATCCCTATCTCTTCTTCTATATTTACCCCTCACATTGCTCTACCTTCTTCAGTATTTACCCCTCACATCACTCTATCCACTTCTATATTTACCCCTCACATCCCTCTATACTCTTTTATATTTACCCCTCACATCCCTTTATTTTCTTCTATATTTACCCCTCACATCCCTCTCCCTCTTCTATTTTTATTCCTCACATCCCTCTTTCCACTTATATATTTACCACTCACATCCCTTCTAGCCTCTTCTATATTTACCCCTCACATCCCTCTGTCCACTTCCATATTTACCCCTCACATCCCTCTATCCTCTTTTATCTTTACCCCTCACATCCATCTCCCCTCTTCTATATTTACCCCTCACATCCCTCTCCCCTCTTCTTTGTTTACCCCTCACATCCCTCTCGCCTCTTCTATATTTACCCCTCACATCCCTCTACCCTCTTCTATATTTACCCCTCACGTCCCACTATCCTCTTCTATATTTACAACTCACATCCCTCTCTCTTCTTCTATATTTACCCCTCACATCGCTCTACCCTCTTCAGTATTTACCCCTAACATTCCTCTCTCCTCTTCCATATTTACCCCTCATATCCCCCTCTCCTCTTCTATATTTACCCCTAACATCCCTCTCTCTTCTTCTATATTTACCCCTCACATCCCTTTCTCTTCTTCTATATTAACCCCTCACATCACTCTACCCTCTTCAGTATTTACCCCTCACATCCCTCTCTCCTCTTCTATATTTACCCCTCACATCCCTCTCCCCTCTTCTATATTTACCCCTCACATCCCTTTATCTTCTTCTATATTTACCCCTCACATCCTTCTCTCCTCTTCTATATTTACCCCTCACATCCCTCTCTCCTCTTCTATATTTACCCTTCACATCCCTCTCTCTTCTTCTATATTTACCCCTCACATTGCTCTACCTTATTCATTAGTTACCCCTCACATCACTCTGTCCACTTCCATATTTACCCCTCACATCCCTCTATACTCTTTTATATTTACCCCTCACATCCCTTTATTTTCTTCTATATTTAACCCTCACATCCCTCTCTCTTCTTCTATATTTACCCCTCACATCGCTCTACCCTCTTCAGTATTTACCCCTAACATTCCTCTCTCCTCTTCCATATTTACCCCTCATATCCCCCTCTCCTCTTCTATATTTACCCCTAACATCCCTCTCTCTTCTTCTATATTTACCCCTCACATCCCTTTATCTTCTTCTATATTTACCCTCACATCCCTCTCTCCTCTTCTATATTTACCCTTCACATCCCTCTCTCTTCTTCTATATTTACCCCTCACATTGCTCTACCTTCTTCAGTAGTTACCCCTCACATCACTCTATCCACTTCCATATTTACCCCTCACATCCCTCTATACTCTTTTATATTTACCCCTCACATCCCTTTATTTTCTTCTATATTTACCCTCACATCCCTCTCCCCTCTTCTATATTTACCCCTCACATCCCTCTCCCTCTTCTATTTTTATTCCTCACATCCCTCTTTCCACTTATATATTTACCACTCACATCCCTTCTAGCCTCTTCTATATTTACCCCTCACATCCCTCTGTCCACTTCCATATTTACCCCTCACATCCCTCTATCCTCTTTTATCTTTACCCCTCACATCCATCTCCCCTCTTCTATATTTACCCCTCACATCCCTCTCCCCTCTTCTTTGTTTACCCCTCACATCCCTCTCGCCTCTTCTATATTTACCCCTCACATCCCTCTACCCTCTTCTATATTTACCCCTCACGTCCCACTATCCTCTTCTATATTTACCCCTCACATCCCTCTCTCTTCTTCTATATTTACCCCTCACATCGCTCTACCCTCTTCAGTATTTACCCCTAACATTCCTCTCTCCTCTTCCATATTTACCCCTCATATCCCCCTCTCCTCTTCTATATTTACCCCTAACATCCCTCTCTCTTCTTCTATATTTACCCCTCACATCCCTTTCTCTTCTTCTATATTAACCCCTCACATCACTCTACCCTCTTCAGTATTTACCCCTCACATCCCTCTCTCCTCTTCTATATTTACCCCTCACATCCCTCTCCCCTCTTCTATATTTACCCCTCACATCCCTTTATCTTCTTCTATATTTACCCCTCACATCCTTCTCTCCTCTTCTATATTTACCCCTCACATCCCTCTCTCCTCTTCTATATTTACCCTTGACATCCCTCTCTCTTCTTCTATATTTACCCCTCACATTGCTCTACCTTATTCATTAGTTACCCCTCACATCACTCTGTCCACTTCCATATTTACCCCTCACATCCCTCTATACTCTTTTATATTTACCCCTCACATCCCTTTATTTTCTTCTATATTTAACCCTCACATCCCTCTCTCTTCTTCTATATTTACCCCTCACATCGCTCTACCCTCTTCAGTATTTACCCCTAACATTCCTCTCTCCTCTTCCATATTTACCCCTCATATCCCCCTCTCCTCTTCTATATTTACCCCTAACATCCCTCTCTCTTCTTCTATATTTACCCCTCACATCCCTTTATCTTCTTCTATATTTACCCTCACATCCCTCTCTCCTCTTCTATATTTACCCTTCACATCCCTCTCTCTTCTTCTATATTTACCCCTCACATTGCTCTACCTTCTTCAGTAGTTACCCCTCACATCACTCTATCCACTTCCATATTTACCCCTCACATCCCTCTATACTCTTTTATATTTACCCCTCACATCCCTTTATTTTCTTCTATATTTACCCTCACATCCCTCTCCCCTCTTCTATATTTACCCCTCACATCCCTCTCCCTCTTCTATTTTTATTCCTCACATCCCTCTTTCCACCTATATATTTACCCCTCACATCCCTTCTAGCCTCTTCTATATTTACCCCTCACATCACTCTCTCCTCTTCTATATTTACCCCTCACATTTCTCTCTCCTCTTCTATATTTACCCCTCACATCCCTCTCCCCTCTTCTATATTTACCCCTCACATCCCTCTCCCCTCTTCTATATTTACCCCTCACATCACTCTATCCACTTCCATATTTACCCCTCACATCCCTCTATCCTCTTCTATCTTTACCTCTCACATCCCTCTCCCTTCTTCTATATTTACCCCTCACGTCCCTCTATCCTATTCTATATTTACCCCTAACATCCCTCTCTCTTCTTCTATATTTACCCCTCACATCCCTTTCTCTTCTTCTATATTTACCCCTCACATCACGCTACCCTCTTCAGTATTTACCCCTCACATTCCTCTCCCCTCATCTATATTTACCCCTCACATCCCTTTCTCTTCTTCTATATTTACCCCTCACATCCCTCTCCCCTCTTTTCTCTTTACCCCTCACATCCCTCTCCCCTCTTCTATATTTACCCCTCACATCCCTCTTCCCTCTTCTATATTTACCCCTCACATCCCTCTCCCCACTTCTATATTTACCCCTCACATCCCTCTCTCCTCTTCTATATTTACCCTCACATCCCTTCTATCCTTTTCTCTATCTACTCCCTTTTCCCTCCTCGCTCTCTCCTATGTTCCTTCTTTCCTAAATCCCACATGCCTCACTCCCTCCCCTTTTCTACTTACCCCTCTTTTCTCCTCTGTCTCTCTCTCAATTCAATTAAATGAAATTGCCAAAGCAAGTTAAATAGATATTAAACAAAAGTGAAATTAACAGTACACACTACACTCACTACACAACACAAGTTCCAAAATAATAAAGACATTTCAAAGTCAAAGTTTCTTCTATATTTAACCCTCACATCCCTCTCTCTTCTTCTATATTTACCCCTCACATCGCTCTACCCTCTTCAGTATTTACCCCTAACATTCCTCTCTCCTCTTCCATATTTACCCCTCATATCCCCCTCTCCTCTTCTATATTTACCCCTAACATCCCTCTCTCTTCTTCTATATTTACCCCTCACATCCCTTTATCTTCTTCTATATTTACCCTCACATCCCTCTCTCCTCTTCTATATTTACCCTTCACATCCCTCTCTCTTCTTCTATATTTACCCCTCACATTGCTCTACCTTCTTCAGTAGTTACCCCTCACATCACTCTATCCACTTCCATATTTACCCCTCACATCCCTCTATACTCTTTTATATTTACCCCTCACATCCCTTTATTTTCTTCTATATTTACCCTCACATCCCTCTCCCCTCTTCTATATTTACCCCTCACATCCCTCTCCCTCTTCTATTTTTATTCCTCACATCCCTCTTTCCACCTATATATTTACCCCTCACATCCCTTCTAGCCTCTTCTATATTTACCCCTCACATCACTCTCTCCTCTTCTATATTTACCCCTCACATTTCTCTCTCCTCTTCTATATTTACCCCTCACATCCCTCTCCCCTCTTCTATATTTACCCCTCACATCCCTCTCCCCTCTTCTATATTTACCCCTCACATCACTCTATCCACTTCCATATTTACCCCTCACATCCCTCTATCCTCTTCTATCTTTACCTCTCACATCCCTCTCCCCTCTTCTATATTTACCCCTCACGTCCCTCTATCCTATTCTATATTTACCCCTAACATCCCTCTCTCTTCTTCTATATTTACCCCTCACATCCCTTTCTCTTCTTCTATATTTACCCCTCACATCACGCTACCCTCTTCAGTATTTACCCCTCACATCCCTCTCCCCTCATCTATATTTACCCCTCACATCCCTTTCTCTTCTTCTATATTTACCCCTCACATCCCTCTCCCCTCTTTTCTCTTTACCCCTCACATCCCTCTCCCCTCTTCTATATTTACCCCTCACATCCCTCTTCCCTCTTCTATATTTACCCCTCACATCCCTCTCCCCACTTCTATATTTACCCCTCACATCCCTCTCTCCTCTTCTATATTTACCCTCACATCCCTTCTATCCTTTTCTCTATCTACTCCCTTTTCCCTCCTCGCTCTCTCCTATGTTCCTTCTTTCCTAAATCCCACATGCCTCACTCCCTCCCCTTTTCTACTTACCCCTCTTTTCTCCTCTCTCTCTCTCTCAATTCAATTAAATGAAATTGCCAAAGCAAGTTAAATAGATATTAAACAAAAGTGAAATTAACAGTACACACTACACTCACTACACAACACAAGTTCCAAAATAATAAAGACATTTCAAAGTCAAATTTTATGTCTCTCTCTCTCCAACACTCCTTCTCTCCTGAACCTCACATCCCTCACTCCCTCTCTCCTCTTTTCTACTTACCTCCTCTTCCTTCCTCTCTCACTCTCTTTCCTACATTCCTTCTCTCCTACATATCACATCCCTCACTCCTTCTCTCCCGTTGTCTACTTATCCCCTCTTTCCTCCTCTCTCACTTTTTCTCCAACATTCATTCTCTCCTAAATCTAACATCCCTCACCCCCTCTCCTGTTGTCTATTTACCCCCTCTTCCCTCCTCTCTCTCCATCTCCTGCTGTCTACTTACCCCCTCTTCCCTTCTCTCTCACTCTCTCTCTCTCCTACATTCTTTCTCTCCTAAATTTCACATCCCCCACTCCCTCTCCTGTTGTCTACTTACTCCCTCTTCTCTTCTCTCTCACTCTCTCTTTCCTACATTCTTTCTCACCTAAATCTCATATCCCTCACTCCCTTTCCTGTTGTCTATTTGCCCCTCTTCCCTTCTCTCTCTCCCTCTCATGTTGTCTATTTAACCCCTCTTCCCTCCTCTCCCGCTCTCTCTCTTTCTCTCTCTCTCTCTCTCCTGTTGTCTACGTACCCCCTCTTCTATCTTCTCTCTCTCTCTCTCTCTCTCCTGTTGTCTTCTATCCTCTCCCTCTTTCTCTCTCTTTCTCTCTCTCTCTCTCTCTCTCTCTCTCTCTCTCTCTCGCTCTCTCGCTCTCTCTCTCTCTTTCGCTCTCTCTCTCTCCTGTCTCTCCTCATTTCCCCAAATATTTCTCTCCTTCTTTCTTTCTTTCTTTCTTTCTTTATTTGCTTTTTCTCTATTTCCACTAGCTACCCCTCACATCCCTCACTCTTCCTATTCTCTATTTAGCCCCTATGTTTCCCCACCTCTCTTTCTCTCTCTCTCCTTCTCTCCTTCATTTGTTCTCTGCTTCATCTCCTGAAGGGAGCACACAGCACTGCAGCACTACTGCAGGTCTCAGCGCAAATGAGATTCTATTTTCTGCTGCTGCTTCCTGATCCTCCTTTCTCCCCATCACCATGGTTACCAGCTTAAGCCCACAGAGGTCTAGCTTCTACCCATGTCTCAGTCACAGCACCGGAGCTAGGCCGGGTTATCTCTCTTTCCCTCCGTCTCTCTCTCTCTCTCTCTCTCTCTCTCTCTCTCTCGCTCTCTCTTTCTCACTCTCTCTCTCTCTCTCTCTCTCTCTCTCTCTCTCTCTCTCTCTCTCCCGTGTCTCAGTCACAGAGCTGGAGCTAGGAAGGGGTTATCTCTCTTTCCCTCCGTCTCTCTCTCTCTCTCTCTCTCGCTCTCTCTTTCTCTCTCTCTCTCTCTCTCTCTCTCTCTCTCTCTCTTTCCCTCCGTCTCTCTCTCTCTCTCTCTCTCTCTCTCGCTCTCTCTCTCTCTCGCTCTCTCGCTCTCTCTCGCTCTCTCTCTCTCTCTCTCTCGTGTCTCAGTCACAGCACCGGAGATAGGCCGGGGTTATCTCTCTCTCCGTCGATCTCTCTCTCTCCCGCTCCATTTGTGTGTGTTTTTCCCGCTGCTATTCCTCAGTCTCTCTCTCTTTTTCCCCCTTTTTTCCATCTCCCTATCGTTCCTCTTTTCCTCCACTATCTACCATACCCTGGATATGTAGTGTTGTATGATGTGATATGTAGTGTTGTATGATGTGATATGTAGTGTTGTATGATGTAATATGTAGTGTTGTATGATGTGATATGTAGTGTTGTATGATGTGATATGTAGTGTTATATGATGTGATATGTAGTGTTGTATGATGTGATATGTAGTGTTGTATGATGTGATATGTAGTGTTATAAGATGTGATATGTAGTGTTGTATGATGTGATATGTAGTGTTGTATGATGTGATATGTAGTGTTGTATGATGTGATATGTAGTGTTGTATGATGTGATATGTAGTGTTATAAGATGTGATATGTAGTGTTATATGATGTGATATGTAATGTTATATGATGTGATATGTAGTGTTGTATGATGTGATATGTAATGTTATATGATGTGATATGTAGTGTTGTATGATGTGATATGTAGTTTTATATGATGTGATATGTAGTGTTGTATGATGTGATATGTAGTGTTTGTCCATATTATGTTTCCTCCTCCACTTAGTTTTATTGATGGCTGTTTGTTAGCTCTGGGAAGGGTTGTGTTATTGTCAACCCATTTAGAGATGAATTCTCTCCAGAACCCAAGGAGGCCTTGGGCACAACCTCTTCCGTTATCGATGTGCCATAAAGGACGTTTGTTTATCATTCAGTGCTAAAGAGGGAGCCAATGGGGACTGCATCCTGTCTATGACACATTGTAATCAACAGCATCCAATCCCAAGTGACACAGATTTAGTCATCTAGTAGTTCAGCCATGATGTCATTGCTTAAAGTAGGAAGGGAAGGTTGGTATTACTGAGAATGACACTAACGTTGAGGCTATTGTTTTTTGTTTAACCATCTATTGTAGGCTACGTTACACCAAACAAGATTCTAAATGGTAAAAGGGGGGAATTCTGACCCGAGTTAAGCGCGTGTAAATGGCACATAATTCCCTTTTATGCTCTTTTCTCTCTATTGGTATTCTGATCTTGAACTTAAAGGGACATTTTACAATTGTTCAACTTCATATGCATTTTCTCCAGCACCACTCCAACATTAAAATATGTGAAATTTGAGCGTTTCTATGTTTTGAAGTAAAAAAGAAAGAGGAAGTTTGTTTTCTATGACATCATCGTTGTGCATCATGTGATTTTAGTAGTATGAGTAGGCATTGCCTACTAATTGCCGGCTAATTCCATACTAATTGGTTTAAGATGTAATTGGAAACACTAATCTTCCTCTTTCTTTTTTAATACAAAACATTTTATTTTATTTTCCTTTAAGCATGAGAATAGTTATCTATTCACCCGCTCGCTATTCTTTTGGTGTGGAGATGAAATAAATGAAGGTGGAGGTGTGTCTACAGATACACCTTATTCTGACCTTGACTTAATTCCCAACATAATTCCACCACCTTTCTGGCTATGAAACAATGACTAATGTCGAGCAACCTGTCGGTTCCAAGTGATATAACCACATTCTCCGTGCACTGGAATTTACAAATTGATAAGCACTATTGAGTAAGCCATTTGGATAAGTGGATTGTAAATATAAATGACAATTGTTTTAAATCGATTTGACCTTTTGATCGCTGGAGACAAATTTGAAGCCAGTCATGTGGCAGCAAACTGAAGCATATCAACATATTACCTTTTCCACAGTTAAGTTTAGAAAGTGCTGACCTTACAACTTGGGATGAAAACAATTGGGAGAGCCAAGTTCCAGGTTTGTGTAGCCACGGGCCGATGACAGTATATGTCACAACATATACAACAGTATATGTCCCTCTCCTTGTTCGGGCAGCGTTCGGCAGTCGACGTCACCGGCTTTCTAGCCACCGCCGATCCACTTTTCATTTTCCATTTGTTCTGTCTTTGTCTTATCACACCTGGCTTCACTCAATCAATTACTTGTTTATTATTTAACCCTCTGTTCCCCATGTTGTATTTGTGAGTGATTGTTTATTGTATTTTCGGTCCGTCATTGTGTGCTCGTGATGTTACTTTGTTCATTTGTCATTTTGAGTAAAAGTACGTTGATTACTCATATTTGCTGTCCTGCGCCTGACTCTCTACAAAAGCTACACACACGACCATTACAGTATATCGCCAAACCTATGTTTTAAATATGTTCCCAGACTTTTCACTGTATTTTTTGCTATTTTTATTATATTAAATATTAGCCACCATCCGTTATACCCACATACATTTAGAGTTTTTATAATTTTCCTTATATTTTCCTTAATTCCATTACAAAGTTAGTTTACCTTCCTTTCCTCTGTCACATTTGTGTCATTTGGAACATGTAGCCTATTGGAATCATCATGGAACGCAGCCCATATGTAACAGTTTAAACCTGGAGTCTTGTCACACGGTTCACGGCGGCTGGACCGTTGTCATCACAGTTCCATGATTAATGAGGATTATTAGGGTAGATTTATAGGACTACTGTTCAACTCCTATTGTACACTTTTCTCACCTTCCAATAATTCATGGATTGAACAATGAATGTAAACATTTTCAGGATGAATTAAACCACTGTATTTTTGATCCACCAATATATTTTGTGCACAAAGCCTCCCCAAACCTTTAAAAAAATTATTATTCATAAATACTTTCCAAACCCTAGATAAAATACAATATGAGAGTATTGTAACGATTCTCTTCTTGTGAAGTAGAGGCGGACCAAAGCGCAGCGTGGTGGTTGTTCATTGTATTTATTGACGACACTATACATGAACAAACTAACGGAAAAAAACAAGAAACGTGAGAACTCAAAACAGCCCTGTCTGGTGCAAACACAAAAACAGGAACAATCACCCACAAACACACAGTGAAACCCAGGCTACCTAAATATGGTTCCCAATCAGAGACAATGACGAACACCTGCCTCTGATTGAGAACCATATCAGGCCGAACATAGAACTAGACCAAAACATAGAAAAACAAACATAGACTGCCCACCCAACTCACGCCCTGACCATACTAAATAAATACAAAAACAAAGGAAATAGAGGTCAGAACGTGACAGTACCCCCCCCCAAAGGTGCGGACTCCGGCCGCAAAACCTTGACCTATAGGGGAGGGTCTGGGTGGGCGTCTGTCCGCGGTGGCGGCTCTGGCGCGGGACGCGGACCCCACTTCGCCATTGTCTCAGTCCGCCTTAGTGTCCGCCTCCGTGGCTTACTCACCATGCCCACCCCTCTCAATGACCCCACTGGACAGAGGGGCTGCTTGGGACAGAGGGGCAGCTTCTCGGGACAGAGGGACAGCTGCTCGGGACAGAGGGACAGCTGCTCGGGACAGAGGGACAGCTGCTCGGGACAGAGGGACAGCTGCTCGGTACAGAGGGACAGCTGCTCGGGACAGAGGGACAGCTGCTCGGGACAGAGGGACAGCTGCTCGGGACAGAGGGACAGCTGCTCCGGGCGGAGGGGCTCTAGCGGCCCCTGGCTGACTGGCGGCACTGGCGGCCCCTGGCTGACTGGCGGCCCCTGGCTGACTGGCGGCACTGGCGGCCCCTGGTTGACTGGCGGCGCTGGCGCTGGGCTGACTGGCGGCACTGGTGGCCCCTGGCTGACGGGCGGCATTGGCGGCTCCTGGCAGACGGGCGGCACTGGCGGCGCTGGGCAGACGGGCGGCACTGGCGGCGCTGGGCAGACGGGCGGCACTGGCGGCGCTGGGCAGACGGGCGGCGCTGGCGGCGCTGGGCAGACGGGCGGCGCTGGCGGCGCTGGGCAGACGGGCGGCGCTGGCGGCGCTGGGCAGACGGGAAGCTCCGATGGCGCCGGGCAGACGCGAAGCTCTGGCAGAGGCGCCGGACAGGCGGGAGGCTCCGGCAGAGGCGCCGGACAGGCGGGAGGCTCCGGCAGAGGCGCCGGACAGGCGGGAGGCTCCGGCAGAGGCGCCGGACAGGCGGGAGGCTCCGGCAGAGGCGCCGGACAGGCGGGAGGCTCCGGCAGAGGCGCCGGACAGGCGGGAGGCTCCGGCAGAGGCGCCGGACAGGCGGGAGGCTCCGGCAGAGGCGCCGGACAGGCGGGAGGCTCCGGCAGAGGCGCCGGACAGGCGGGAGGCTCCGGCAGAGGCGCCGGACAGGCGGGAGGCTCCGGCAGAGGCGCCGGACAGGCGGGAGGCTCCGGCAGAGCTGGAGAGGAGGAAGGCTCTGGACGGATGGGCCGGAGAGACAGCCTGGTACGGGGAGCTGCCACCGGAGGGCTGGGGTGTGGAGGTGGTGACGGATAGACCGGGCCGTGCAGGCGCACTGGAGCTCTTGAGCACCGAGCCTGCCCAACCTTACCCGGTTGAATGGTCCCGGTCGCCCTGCCAGTGCGGCGAGGTGGAATAGCCCGCACTGGGCTATGCAGGCGAACCGGGGACACCGTGCGCAAGGCTGGTGCCATGTAAGCCGGCCCAAGGAGACGCACTGGAGACCAGATGCGTAGAGCCGGCTTCATGGCACTTGGCTCGATGCCCACTCTAGCCCCGCCGATACGCGGAGCTGGAATGTACCGCACCGGGCTGTGCACCCGCACTGGGGACACCGTGCGCTCCACAGCATAACACGGTGCCTGCCCGGTCTCTCTAGCCCCCCGGTAACCACAGGAAGTTGGCTCAGGTCTCCTACCTGGCGTAGCCATACTCCCTGTTAGCCCCCCCCCCAAGAAATTTTTGGGGCTGACTCCCGGGCTTCCATCCACGACGCCGCGCTGCCTCCTCGTACCAGCGCCTCTCCGCTTTCGCCGCCTCCCGTTCTTCCTTGGGGCGGCGATATTCTCCTGGCTGAGCCCAAGGTCCTTTACCGTCTAATTCGTCCTCCCATGTCCATACCTCCTCGCGCTGCTCCTGCTGCTGCTTTCTCCTTTGCCCATTACCACACCGCTTGGTCCTGTTGTGGTGGGTGATTCTGTAACGATTCTCTTCTTGTGAAGTAGAGGCGGACCAAAGCGCAGCGTGGTGGTTGTTCATTGTATTTATTGACGACACTATACATGAACAAACTAACGGAAAAAACAAGAAACGTGAGAACTCAAAACAGCCCTGTCTGGTGCAAACACAAAAACAGGAACAATCACCCACAAACACACAGTGAAACCCAGGCTACCTAAATATGGTTCCCAATCAGAGACAATGACGAACACCTGCCTCTGATTGAGAACCATATCAGGCCGAACATAGAACTAGACCAAAACATAGAAAACAAACATAGACTGCCCACCCAACTCACGCCCTGACCATACTAAATAAATACAAAAACAAAGGAAATAGAGGTCAGAACGTGACAAGTATTTTTAAATCTAACAATTGTTGCTGACAAGGACACAAATATGTGTGTATTTAGGCCTAGATGGTTTTCTTTCATTGATCCTGTAATGCCCGGGGTGTAGTGGAGGAAGAAGTCAGGCGCAGGAAGCAGAGAGTTCAGGGTAGAGATACATTTAACACACCACACCGGTGAAAACGACGCCAACCCAAACAAATGCCCCAAACACGGGGAACTAAACAGTAAACACACACACACACACACACACACACACACACACACACACACACACACACACACACACACACACACACACACACACACACACACACACACACACACACACACACACACACACAGGTAAACTGGCTGGTAAATAAAGCCCAACCAATTAACCTAAACTAAACACAGGTGCAACTAATAAACAGTCAAGGGGGGAAAAAAGGATCACTGGCAGCTAGTAGGCCGGTGACGACGACTAGTAGGCCGGTGACGACGACCGCCGAGCGCCACCCGAACAGGAAGGGGAGCCACCTTCGGTAGGAGTCGTGACAGATCCCTGATATTCTGAACCGTTCTCTCCATGTATTCTATTGAGTCTGTCAAGAAAATTAAAATTAAAGGTACAATACATTTCAAGGGCTTAAAAAACACAAGAAAATCTGTTGGCCAGCAAGTGAGCGTTTTCAGCAGTTGAATTACATTTATTCAGACCGCGCAAAAGAACCACATCTGCAATGCTCTTGAATAAGGTAAGTCTGAATACGAACTACTGAGAAGTGTGTAGGAAAGGCGGGCCCATGGAGAATTGTTACTCAAAGACTCAGTAACATGGAACATCTAAGGATGTCATAAAAAAATACCAGTACTGGTCAGAATTTGACCAAATGACCAAATAACCACAATTCCCTATCATAGAGACCATGTTTGAGGTTCAATTTGAAAATGCTAAATGTTTCATTTCAGTTTGAGAGACCACCCAACCCCAGTAAAATACAATGTTTACTAAATCAATTCAGGTTGGTTTCACTGCTGAGGGGCATAACAGTAGTAAACACTATACCAGGGATCTGAGCCATCTACCCAGTGCAAACAGTCTCATTCCCCAACTCATCTTTTAAATAATATCATATGTTTTATCTGGCATGCAAGAATTGTATTCGGAATCCGTAGGGAATGTGACAACTTTGGAGAAAAGTGACCGTTCAGACAACATACTGCATGTAGCTTACGAGTCTTCGTTGATGAGGGTAGCCATTTTACTATTCCGGGCTCCTAAAACATTATTAACGCTAATAAAACATAAATTCCTCCAACGCACAAGTCCCCTAAGAACAAATCCTTTTCTGATATATCTTGAATATTTATTTCTTAGGTATACACATTTTTTTTTGAAGTGGGGGGGGGGTGTTGCATCAAAGTAGCCGCAATCAACAGAGTAACCAAACTAGAACCCAAGCTGCTGTAGAATTGTGAAAATGATTCCCTAAGAACTGAAACGTTTTTTTTATATCTGCTCATCCTTTGTAGTGACGGAAGGGGGGTTTGAGATGCAGCCAAGAAACACCTCAGGCCGGCCTAGCTGAGAGGACTGTTTCAGAAAGGCTGGCGTATTGATTTCAGCATAAGTGCTAAGCCCCAATGGCAACAGCCTCCTCTGGAAACAAAAGCTGAGGGCCACCCTTGACCACAGAGCCACACCGTCACCTCTTTTGTCTAATTCTGTTTCTATTGGAGCCTGTCTGATGGATGAGTGAATTACTAGCCTACCTCTACTCTGGCCAATGCAGGGCCACAAAAAAACTAGAAATGTGTTGGTCGATAGCGTTGGGATTTGGATTTGGGATTGAAAGGCATCTTCATAAGCATAAGCATCCCTTTATGGGATATTGAAGGTGTGCTTTTGATTGCTGGTGTGTTAAAGCCAGTGGTGCAAAAAGTAACCAATTGTCCTACTTGAGTAAAAGTAAAGACACCTTCATAGAAAAGGACTAAAGTAAAAGTGAAAGTATGCCAGTAAAATACTACTTGAGTAAAAGTCTAAAAGTATCTGGTTTTAATAATACTTAAGTATCAAAAGTAAGTGTAATTGCAAAAATATATGTAAGAATCAAAAGTAAAAGTATAAATAATTTCAAATTGCTTATATTAAGACAGCACAATTTAAATTTTATTTCACACTAGGAATGAAGTGAAGTAAAAGTTACTTAAGTAGTACTTTATAGGATTTTTAAGTACTACTTAAGTAGTACTTTATAGTATTTTTACTTAAGTACTTTACACCACTGGCTAGAGCAGGGAGGGAGCAAAAGACTGCATACCAAGTAGCATTGTAGAAAGAGGATTGACCTATGCTTTAGCTAAACCCAACAGAAACACAACTTCACCTAAGTGGAGAAAATAACTACAATGACAACAACCTCTCCCAACTAGAAAGTTAGGGTCATGTTGAGTTGGGAGAAAATGTAGTGAAACAGGGAGGTACTACTGAAAATTCTCTAATAAGAAGCAAATATTTTCATTTTCGGTTGTTAACATTTTGTGATGGTGGCCGCTACTGAACATGGCCCAGGCTTCAGACTGGGGCTTCATGATGACAGATATGTTTGTGTCGCACTGCTTTGCTTTATCTTGGCCAGGTCGCAGTTGCAAATGAGAACTTGTTCTCAACTGGCCTACCTGGTTAAATAAAGGTGAAATGAAAAATAAATTGAGTATGTGAGATCCAATTAGGTGGCAGAACGGGATTGATGACCATCAGCCACATCTCTATCCTCTCTATCCTCTGTGTTCTTCCATTCCTCCATTGTGTTGCCTCACATTGATCCACATGACATTTACACCAACGGCACGTGGCCATTCTCAGCAGGGGGTGGGTCCAGGGCCCTGGGACGGCCATTCATCCAAGGACAGTGTCTTTCTATTGTGATGGACACATTGGGCCGTCAATGAGTATAAGCAACATGTCTATTTGGAGACACTTTGAATCAAGTTCCAATTAGCTGGGAGTGTTGCATTCAAGTCTATGTGTGGCTATTGTAGGTGTGAGGATTTGTGGGTTGGATGTGTGTGTGTGTGTGTGTGTGTGTGTGTGTGTGTGTGTGTGTGTGTGTGTGTGTGTGTGTGTGTGTGTGTGTGTGTGTGTGTGTGTGTGTGTGTGTGTGTGTGTGTGTGTGTGTTTTGGAAAACAGCTTGGATGCCAACGATGCACCTGAGGAACTTAACACTATGAAGGCTCTAGGAAACCAGGCCCAGGTTGGAGGAAGCTATTAGGGTCAGTTAAAACAAAAACGCCAAGAAACCAAGCGCAAGCTTTTTTTAAATAAGTGGTCTTAATTTCAATAATGAACAGACAAAGGCAGTAAGGACAAACACTTAAAAGACTCGTTCGTAACTCCAAAACATGGAACCATGTCTACTATCCCATGAAGCCTTGGGATAAGGATTATGGGGCGTATTTGGGGCGTGTTTGTTCTGCTGCCGTGAGGTTTGTACCGGGTGTTCCTGTTAGCTTATGGTGTGTGGCTCCCCCCCCCCCCCCCCCCCCCCTCTCTCTCTTTCTCTCTCTCCCCTCTGTCCTTATCTTTTCTCTCTCTCTTTCTCTTTCTCTCTTTCTCTCTCTCTCTCTCTCTCTCTCTCTCTCTCTCTCTCTCTCTCTCTCTCTCCCCTCTGTCCTTATCTTCTCTCTCTCTCTCTCTCTCTCAATTCAATTTCAATTGAAGGGCTTTATTGGCATGGGAAACATATGTCAACATTGCCAAAGCAAGTGAAATAGATAATAAACACTTAGTGAAATAAATAATAAAAATTAACAGTCAATTTTACACTCACAGAAGTTCCAAAAGAATAAAGACATTTCAAATGTCATATTATGTATATACGTATACAGTGTCTCCCTCTCTCCTAATCTATCCTTATATGTGTGAAATCAGTTAAGATTTATACCATATATACAAAAGTATGTGGACACCCCTACAAATTAGTGGATTTGGCTATTTCAGCCACACCCGTTGCTGACAGGGGTATAAAATCGAGCACAAAGTCATATCATTTCCATTGAAAAAACATTGGCAGTAGAATGGCCCGTACTGAAGAGCTCAGTGATTTTCAACGTGGCACCATCATAGGATGCCACCTTTCCAACAAGTCAGTTCATCAAATGTCTGCCCTGCTAGAGCTTCCCCGGTCAAATGCAAGTGCTGTTATTGTGAAACGTCTAGGAGCAACAACGGCTCAGCCGCGAAGTGGTAGGCCACACAAGCTCATAGAACGGGACCGTCGAGTGCTGAGGCACGTAGCACATAACAATCGTCTGTCCTCAGTTACAACATTCACCACGAGTTCCAAACTGCCTTTGGAAGCAACGTCAGCACAATAACTGTTTGTCAGGAGCTTCATGAAATGGGTTTCCATGGCCGAGCAGCCGCACACAAGCCTAAGATCACCATGTGTAATACAAAGCGTTGGCTGGAGGGGTGTAAAGCTCGCCGCCATTGGACTCTGGAGCAGTGGAAACGCCCTCTCTGGAGTGTTGAATCACACTTCACTCTGGCAGTCCGACGAACGAATCTAGTTTTGGCGGACGCCAGGAGAACGCTACCTGACACAATGCATAGTGCCAACTGTAAAGTTTGTTGGAGGATGACTAATGGTCTGTGGCTGGTTTTCATGGTTCGGGCAAGGCCCCTTAGTTCCAGTGAAGAGAAATCTTAACACTACAGAATACAATGGCATTCTAGACGATTCTGTGCTTCTGACTTTGTGACAACAGTTTAGGGAAGGTCCTTTCCTGTTTCAGCATGACAATGCCCCTCTGCACAAAGCGAGGTCCATACAGAAATGGTTTGTTGAAATCTGTGTGAAAGAACTTGACTAGCCTGCACAAAGCCCTGACCTCAAACCCATCCAACACCTTTGGGATGACCAAAGACCTTTGGGGGTCTCCTGACCCCTCCTGTCTCAGCCGCCAGTATTTATGCTGCAGTAGTTTATGTGTTGGGGGGCTAGGGTCAGTTTGTTATATCTGGAGTACTTCTCCTGTCCTATTCGGTGTCCTGTGTGAATCTAAGTGTGCGTTCTCTAATTCTCTCCTTCTCTCTTTCTTTCTCTCTCTCGGAGGACCTGAGCCCTAGGACCATGCCCCAGGACTACCTGACATGATGACTCCTTGCTGTCCCCAGTCCACCTGGCCGTGCTGCTGCTCCAGTTTCAACTGTTCTGCCTTATTATTATTCGACCATGCTGGTCATTTATGAACATTTGAACATCTTGGCCATGTTCTGTTATAATCTCCACCCGGCACAGCCAGAAGAGGACTGGCCATCCCACATATGCTCTCTCTAATTCTCTCTTTCTTTCTCTCTCTCGGAGGACCTGAGCCCTAGGACCATGCCCCAGGAATACCTGACATGATGACTCCTTGCTGTCCCCAGTCCACCTGACCATGCTGCTGCTCCAGTTTAAACTGTTCTGCCTTATTATTATTCGACCATGCTGGTCATTTATGAACATTTGAACATCTTGGCCATGTTCTGTTATAATCTCCACCCGGCACAGCCAGAAGAGGACTGGCCACCCCACATAGCCTGGTTCCTCTCTAGGTTTCTTCCTAGGTTTTGGCCTTTCTAGGGAGTTTTTCCTAGCCACCGTGCTTCTACACCTGCATTGCTTGCTGTTTGGGGTTTTAGGCTGGGTGTCTGTACAGCACTTTGAGATATCAGCTGATGTACGAAGGGTTATATAAATACATTTGATTTGATTTGATTTGATTTGAATTGGAACACCGACTGTGAGCCAGGCCTAATCGCCCAACATCAGTGCCTGACCTCACAATTGCTCTTCTGACTGAATGGAAGCAAGTCCCCGCAGCAATGTTTCAATATCTAGTGGAGAGCCTTCTAGTGGAGAGCTGTTATAGCAGCAAAGGGGGGACCAACTCCATATTAATGACCACAAGCAGGTGTCCACATACTTTGGTCACGTAGTGTAGTTTAGGGGTAGGTTGGATGGACCATCATCAGCTGGGCAGCCAACTTTCAGATGAAGAAAGGGCAGTGTGGAAAAAATGTCCTCCTAAAACTGTGTACAACACAAACTCTTTTTGTGATATGGAAATGCCAGTGTGTTATGAGCAGAAGTAGATAGAGTCCTTGGTTCACTCCAACTGTCTGCCCTTTACCAGCACAAAAACATCCTGTGCATTCTGCATTAGCATCGAATAGCCTCCGTGATATGCAACTTTCAGGGAAGTTAGGAACAAATATACACAGGCAGTTAGGAAAGCTAAGGCTAGCTTTTTCAAACAGAAATTTGCATCCTGTAGTACAAACTCAAAAAAGTTCTGTGACACTGTAAAGTCCATGGAGAATAAGAGCACCTCCTCCCAGCTGCCCACTGCTCTGAGGCTAGGAAACACTGTTACCACCGATAAATCCACTATAATTGAGAATTTCAATAAGCGTTCTCTACGGCTGGCCATGCTTTCCACCTGGCTACCCCTGCCCCGGTCAACTGCCCGGCACCCTCCAGAGCAACCCGCCAACGCCCCCACCATTTCTCCTTCACCCAAATCCAGATAGCTGATGTTCTGAAAGAGCTGCAAAATCTGGACCCCTTCAAATCAGCCGGGCTAGACAATCTGGACCGTCTCTTTCTAAAATTATCTGCAGAAATTGTTGCAACCCCTATTACTAGCCTGTTCAACCTCTCTTTCGTATCGTCTGAGATTCCCAAAGATTGAAAAGCTGCCACTGTCATCCCCCTCTTCAAAGGGGGTGACACTCTAGACCCAAACTGCTACAGACCTATATCCGTCCTACCCTGTCTTTCTAAGGTCTTTGAACGCCAAGTTAAAAAACAGATTACCAACCATATCGAATCCCACCATACCTTCTCCGCTATGTAATCTGGTTTCAGAGCTGGTCATGGGTGGACCTCAGCCACGCTCATGGTCCTAAACGACGTCATAACCGCCATCGATAAGAGACATTACTGTGCAGCCGTATTCATCGACCTGGCCAAGGCTTTCGACTCTGTCAATCACCACATTCTTATCGGCAGACTCAACAGCCTTGGTTTCTCAAATGATTGCCTCGTCTGGTTTACCAACTACTTCCCAATGCATTGTGCCAACTGTAAAGTTTGTTGGAGGATGACTAATGGTCTGTTGCTGGTTTTCATGGTTCGGGCAAGGCCCCTTAGTTCCAGTGAAGATAAATCTTAACACTACAGAATACAATGGCATTCTAGACGATTCTGTGCTTCTGACTTTGTGGCAACAGTTTAGGGAAGGTCCTTTCCTGTTTCAGCATGACAATGCCCCTCTGCACAAAGCGAGGTCCATACAGAAATGGTTTGTTGAAATCTGTGTGAAAGAACTTGACTGTTATGAGCAGAAGTAGATAGAGTCCTTGGTTCAATCTCATTTCGAATCCCACCGTACCTTCTGCGCTATGCAATCTGGTTTCAGAGCTGGTCATGGGTGGACCTCAGCCACGCTGAAAGTCCTAAACGACATCATAACCACCATCAATAAGAGACATTACTGTGCAGCTGTATTCATCGACCTGGCCAAGGCGTTCGACTCTGTCAATCACCACATTCTTATTGGCAGACTCGACAGCCTTGGTTTCTCAAATGATTGCCTCGCCTGGTTTACCAACTACTTCTCTGATAGAGTTCAGTGTGTCAAATCGGAGGGCCTATTGTCCGGACCTCTGGCAGTCTCTATGGGTGTGCCACAGGGTTCAATTCTCGGGCCGACTCTCTTCTCTGTATACATCAATGATGTCGCTCTTGTTGCTGGTGATTCTCTGATCCACCTCTACGCAGACGACACCATTCTGTATACTTCTGGCCCCTCTTTGGACACTGTGTTAACTAACCTCCAGGCAAGCTTCAATGCCATACAACTATCCTTCCGTGTCCTCCAACTGCTCTTAAATGCAAGCAAAACTAAATGCATGCTCTTCAACCGATCACTGCCTGCACCTGCCCGCCCGTCCAGCATCACTACTCTTAGAATACGTGGACAACTAAAAATACCTAGGGGTCTGGTTAGACTGTAAACTCTCCTTCCAGACTTACATTAAGCATCTCCAATCCAAAATGTAATCTAGAATCGGCTTCCTATATCCCAACAAAGCATCCTTCACTCATGCTGCCGAACATACCCTCGTAAAACTGACCATCCTAACGATCCTCGACTTTGACGATGTCATCTATAAAATAGCCTCCAACACTCTACTCAACAAATTGGATGCAGTCTATCACAGTGCCATTCGTTTTGTCACCAAAGCCCCATACACTACCCACCACTGTGACCTGTACGCGCTCGTTGGTTGGCCCTCGCTTCATACTCGTTGCCAAACCCACTGGTTACAGGTTATCTACAAGTCTCTGCTAGGTAAAGCCCCACCTTATCTCAGCTCCCTGGTCACCATAGCAGCGCCCACTCGTAGCACGCGCTCCAGCAGGTAAATCTCACCGGTCACCCCCAATTCCTCGTTTGGTAGCCTTTCCTTCCAGTTCTCTGCTGCCAATGACTGGAACGAACTGCAAAAATCACTGAAGCTGGAGACTCATATCTCCCTCACTAGCTTTAAGCACCAGCTGTCAAAGCAGCTCACAGATCATTGCACCTATACATAGCCCATCTGTAAACAGCCCATCTATCTACCTCATTCCCATACCGTATTTATTTATTTATCTTGCTCCTTTGCACCCCAGTATCTCTACTTGCACATTCATCTTCTGCACATCTACCATTCCAGTGTTTAATTGCTATATTGTAATTACATATCCACCGTGGCCTATTTATTGCCTTAACTCCCTAATCTTACCTCATTTTCACTCACTGTATATAGACTTTTTTCTTTTTTTTCTTTTCTACTGTATTATTGATTGTATGTTTTGTTTATTCCATGTGTAACTCTGTGTTGTTTTGTGTCGAATTGCTATGCTTTATCTTGGCCAGGTCGCAGTTGCAAATGAGAACTTGTTCTCAGCTGGCCTACCTGGCTAAATAAAGGTGACATAAATATATTTAAAAAACACTCATATCTCAAATCCCTTACTCACTTCTGCCGCATTAGGTATATTAATTATGACATCATTGTTTGATGGTTGCATCACTTCCTTGACCAATATATCCCAGATGTTTAAATTAAACCATCACCCACCTCCTCCTTCTTCTCTCCTCCCCTCCCTGGCAGCTGGTGTGTGTGGCCAGTGTATTTGTGTGTGTAAGTTGTGGAGAAACACACTCGTATTTTACCAGGGCCAAGCACAGCCTTTTGTCTGGTAAGGACGGATGCTCTCTTTCTTTCTTTCTCTCTCTCTCTCTCACTCTCTCTCTCTCTCTCTCTCTCTCTCTCTCTCTCTCTCTCTCTCTCTCTCTGTGGGTGGGGTTTATGGGGACCCTGGGCCAGGAGGCAATAAGGAAGAGGTATGGTCCTTTAAATCAGGGCTCCTCTGCCCCACTTCCACCTCAGGGAGGGCTCCACTGGTAAACGACCTTCTCTTAGAGCTATTACTCCCAGAAAGCACTGCAGCAGCCACCATCATCACCACCACCTCCCACCCTGTTCTGCCTTTCATTGGTCCAGAGGGAACCATGTGTGAGAAGAAAAGTTACTTTTGTAGTGGGTTGTCCGGGGTTGTTAGGGGTTGTAACGTGTTGTAGTGTGATGTGTGTCTGTGTGTGAAAAAAAACAAGTCAAAGAAATGTTAGCTTGCAACCATTTTTGGCTAGTGCCAATGAGTCAATTTCCTTGCAAACTGTTCCAAACACGTTGCGACTTGAATTAGCCATGGATCTCTGGAGGTTTTCTATTCACTCTGTATAAGGTTGGGCCTGAGGCTGGGTCCAGTAGATAAAGGCCAGTAGGGCCTCCTCCCTCCCGTCCTCCCTCCTCTCTCCCACCCACCCTCCCTCCGTCCTTCCCTCCTCTCACCCACCCACCCTCCCTCCGTCCTTCCCTCCTCCCACCCTCCCTCCCTCCTCCCTCCGACCTCCCTCCCTCCTCCCTCCGACCTCCCTCCCTCCTCCCTCTGTCCTCCCTCCTCCCACCCTCCCTCTGTCTGTCCTTCCTTCCTTCCTTCCTCCCTCTTCCGTCCTCCTCCCTCCTCCCTCCCGCCCTTCCTCCCTCCTCCCACCCTCCCGTCCTTCCTCCCTCCTCCCAACCTCCCTCCCTCCTTCCCTCATCCCACCCTCCCTCCGTCCTCCCTCCCTCCTCCTGCCCCTCCTTCCCTCCTTCCTCCCTCCTCCCACCCTCCCTCCCTCCATCCTTGCCTACTCCCACCCTCCCTCCGTCCTCCCTCCCGTCCTCCCTCCCTCCAGTCCTCCCTCCCTCCCCTCCCTCCTCCCTCCCTCCTCCCTCCATCCTCCTTCCCTCCATCCTCCCTCCTTCCTCCCTCCCTCCTCCCTCCCGTCCTTCCTCCCTCCCTCCCTCAGCTGGCCTGGAGTACGGGGCTGGTGGTGGAGAGGTGTCAGGTGTGTCACCCCCCCTAGTCTGTGTTTGCACAGCTGGTCTCACCAGGCCATCTGGTGCTGGGTGATGGGGAGAGAGGAGAAGGAGGAGAGGGAGGAGACGAGAGGAGAGGAAGGAGGCAGACGGGAGATGGGATGGGGGAAAACAAAAGGTGGAGAGGGAGAGCCACTCTGGGAAGAGAGGGAGGAGAAGGGGAGGAGAGAGGGAGGAGAGATGGAGGAGGGGAAGGGAAGACAGAGGGAGGAGGGGAAGGGAGGAGAGATGGAGGAGGGAAAGGGAGGACAGAGGGAGGAGGGGAAGGGAGGACAGAGGGAGGAGGGGAAGGGAGGAGAGATGGAGGAGGGAAAGGGAAGACAGAGTGAGGAGGCGAAGGGAAGACAGAGGGAGGGTGAGGGAGGAGAGATGTAGGAGGGAAAGGGAGGACAGAGGGAGAAGGGGAAGGGAGGAGAGATGGAGGAGGGAAAGGGAGGACAGAGGGAGGAGGGGAAGGGAGGAGAGATGGAGGAGGGGAAAGGAGGACAGAGGGAGGAGGGGAAGGGAAGACAGAGGGAGGAGGAGAAGGGAGGAGAGATGGAGGACGGGAAGGGAGGAGAGATGGAGGAGGGGAAGGGAGGAGAGATGGAGGAGGGAAAGGGAGGACAGAGGGAGGAGGGGAAGGGAGGAGAGATGGAGGAGGGGAAGGGAGGACAGAGGGAGGAGAGATGGAGGAGGGAAAGGGAGGACAAAGGGAGGAGGGGAAGGGAAGACAGAGGGAGGAGGGGAAAGGAGGACAGAGGGAGGAGGGGAAGGGAAGACAGAGGGAGGAGGGGAAGGGAAGACAGAGGGAGGAGGGGAAGGGAAGACAGAGGGAGGAGGGGAAGGGAAGACAGAGGGAGGAGGGGAAGACAGAGGGAGGGAGGAGGGGAAGGGAGGAGAGATGGAGGAGGGAAAGGGAAGACAGAGGGAGGAGGGGAAGGGAAGACAGAGGGAGGAGGGGAAGGGAAGACAGAGGGAGGAGGGGAAGGGAAGACAGCGGGAGGGTGAGGGAGGAGAGATGGAGGAGGGGAAGGGAAGACAGAGGGTGGAGGGGAAGGGAAGACAGAGGGAGGAGGGGAAGGGAAGACAGAGGGAGGAGGGGAAGGGAAGACAGAGGGAGGAGGGGAAGGGAAGACAGAGGGAGGAGGGGAAGGGAGGAGAGATGGAGGAGGGAAAGGGAAGACAGAGTGAGGAGGCGAAGGGAAGACAGAGGGAGGAGGGGAAGGGAAGACAGAGGGAGGGTGAGGGAGAAGAGATGGAGGGGAAGGGAGAACAGAGGGAGGAGGGGAAGGGAAGACAGAGGGAGGAGGGGAATGGAGGAGAGATGGAGGAGGGGAAGGGAGGACAGAGGGAGGAGGGGAAGGGAGGAGAGAGGGAGGAGGGTAAGGGAGGAGATATGGTTTGTCTGATAGTGGACCGTAGGGGGAGCTAAGGGTGTGTATGTTTGTATTTGTGTGTATTTGTGTGTATTTGTGTGTGTGTGTGTGTGTGTGTGTGTGTGTGTGTGTGTGTGTGTGTGTGTGTGTGTGTGTGTGTGTGTGTGTGTGTGTGTGTGTGTGTGTGTGTGTGTGTAAATGGCCGTAATGATTGCATATGTGTGTGCATGCGTTGTTAGCGCACATCTGTGTGTTTGTGTTGGTGTGTGCTAGTGTGTGCCTCCGCACCTGCCTGTGTGTGACAGAGGAGACGTGGCAGCTGAGAGAGAGGTGCCAGTTGAGAGAGAGGTAACAGTTGAGAGAGAGGGCCAGCTGAGAGAGAGGGGCCAGCTGAGAGAGAGGGTCCAGCTGAGAAAGAGGGGCCAGCTGAGAGAGAGGGAACAGCTGAGAGAGAGGGGCCAGCTGAGAGAAGGGGGCCAGCTGAGAGAGAGGGGCCAGCTGAGAGAGAGGTGCCAGTTGAGAGAGAGGGGCCAGCCTGAGAGAGAGGTGCCAGTTGAGAGAGAGGGCCAGCTGAGAGAGAGGGGCCAGCTGAGAGAGAGGGGCCAGCTGAGAGCAATGGGCCAGCTGAGAGAGAGGGGTCAGCTGAGAGAGAGGGCCAGCTGAGAGAGAGGGGCCAGCTGAGAGAGAGGGGCCAGCTGAGAGCAATGGGCCAGCTGAGAGAGAGGGGTCAGCTGAGAGAGAGGGCCAGCTGAGAGAGAGGGGCCAGCTGAGAGAGAGGGGTCAGCTGAGAGAGAGGTGCCAGTTGAGAGAGAGGGGTCAGCTGAGAGAGAGGGCCAGCCGAGAGACAGGGCCAGCTGAGAGAGAGGGTCCAGCTGAGAGAGAGGGGTCAGCTGAGAGAGAGGGGCCAGCTGAGAGAGAGGGGCCAGCTGAGAGAGAGGGGCCAGCTGTGAGCGATGGGCCAGCTGAGAGAGAGGGGCCAGCTGAGAGTGATAGGCCAGCTGAGAGAGAGGTGCCAGTTGAGAGAGAGGGGTCAGCTGAGAGAGAGGGCCAGCCGAGAGACAGGGCCAGCTGAGAGAGAGGGTCCAGCTGAGAGAGAGGGGTCAGCTGAGAGAGAGGGGCCAGCTGAGAGAGAGGGGCCAGCTGTGAGCGATGGGCCAGCTGAGAGAGAGGGGCCAGCTGAGAGAGAGGGGTCAGCTGAGAGAGAGGTGCCAGTTGAGAGAGAGGGGTCAGCTGAGAGAGAGGGCCAGCCGAGAGACAGGGCCAGCTGAGAGAGAGGGTCCAGCTGAGAGAGAGGGGTCAGCTGAGAGAGAGGGGCCAGCTGAGAGAGAGGGGCCAGCTGAGAGAGAGGGGCCAGCTGTGAGCGATGGGCCAGCTGAGAGAGAGGGGCCAGCTGAGAGTGATAGGCCAGCTGAGAGAGAGGGGCCAGCTGAGAGAGAGGGGCCAGCTGAGAGAGAGGGGCCAGCTGAGAGAGAGGGGCCAGCTGCGAGAGAGGGGCCAGCTGAGGGAGAGGGGCCAGCTGAGTGAGAGGGGCCAGCTGAGAGAGAGGGGCCAGCTGAGAGCGAGGGCCAGCTGAGAGAGAGGGGCCAGCTGAGAGCGATAGGCCAACTGAGAGAGGGGCCAGCTGAGAGAGAGGGCCAGCTGAGAGAGAGGGGCCAGCTGAGAGAGAGGGGCCAGCTGAGTGAGAGGGGCCAGCTGAGAGAGAGGGCCAGCTGAGAGAGAGGGGCCAGCTGAGAGAGAGGGCCAGCTGAGAGAGAGGGGCCAGCTGAGATTGGGATCCTGGGTTGGGGGGATGAATATGAATGAGGCCTGTCCTTCCAAAGGCCCCGGACACCACCAACACTGAGATGGATTGTAGGCAGGTGGGACACACTCACACACACACACACACACACACACACACACACACACACACACACACACACACACACACACACACACACACACACACACACACACACACACACACACACACACACACACACATTCATAGACACACACAAACATAGGCATAAGCAATAACAGAACTTTATCTTACAAACACATGCAATCACACAAATATTGCCAGGCTGGTCACAAGAAAGAGCTGTCGATTTCGGCAGTTTGAAAAGTATCGAACTCACGCAGGCAACATTACACACACACATATCTCACACCTCCGGCATAACACACACACACACACACACACACACACACACACACACACACACACACACACACACACACACACACACACACACACACACACACACTTTCAGACAAATAAAAGAAATACAAAAAAGGAATGAAGAAGTATCAGAAAGAGCAATGTCAGAGTCCGGAATATAATGTATAAGTATATGATGGTGTGTATAGACATTATGGACAGTATCATATATAGAAAAGGTGTGTACAGCAGTAGTTATACAGAATGAGCCTTGACTAGAATACAGTATATACATATGAAATGGTTGAAACAGTATGTAAACATGGTTAAAGTGACCAGTGTTCAATGACTATGTACATAGGGCAGCAGTTTCTAAAGTGCAGGGTAGAGTACCAGGTGGTAGCCGGGTAGTAACAGTGACTAATGTTCAGGGCAGGGTACTGGAGGCCGGATAGTGGTGACTGTTTAACAGTCTGATGGCCTGTCTTTCGGTCCCAGCTTTGATGCACCTGTTCTGTCTCCACCTTCTAGATGGCAGCGGGGTGAATAGGCCATGACTCGGGTGGCTGAGGTCCTTGATGATCTTCTTGGAGTTCCTGTGACACTGGGTGCTGTAGATGTCCTGAAGGACAGGCAGTGTGACCCTAGTGATGAGTTGGGTTGACCGCACCGCCTTCTGAAGAGCCCTGCGGTTGCGGTCGGTGCAATTGCCATACCAGGCGGTGATACAGCCCAACAGCATGCTCTCAGGGGTGCATCTGTAAAGGTTTCTTCAGCCTCCTGAGGTTGAATAGTACCCTGCACCTTTTTCACCATACTGTCTGTGTAGATGGACAAAAACAGGTTGTCAGTGATGTGCACGCCGAGGAAATTGAAGCTTTCGCTTTCTCCACTGGGGCACCGTCGATGTAGATGGTGGCGTGCTCTCTCTGATGTCTCCTGAAGTCTATGATCAGCTCCTTTTTGTTGATGTTAAGGGAGAGGTTATTTTCCTGGCACCACTCCTACCTTCACCACCTGGGGTCTGTCCGTCAGGAAGTCCAGGACCCAGTCGGACAGGGCAGGGCTCAGACCCAGGGCCCCAAGCTTAGTGATGAGCTTGGAGGGCACTATGGTGTTGAAGGCTGTGATGTGGTCAATGAACAGCATTTTTACATAGTTATTCCTCTTGTCCAGATGGGCTAGGGCAGTGTGAAGTGCGACGGGGATTGCATCATCCATGGATCTGTTGGGGTGGTATGCAGATTGAAGTGGGTCTAGGGTGTTGGGTAAGGTGGAGGTGATGTGATACTTAACTTGCCTCTCAAAGCACTTCATGATGACAGAAATGACTGCTACAGGATGATAGTCATGTAGTTCAGTTACTTTCGCGTTTTCTTGTACAGGAACAATGGTGGACATCTTAAAGCAAGTGGGGACAACAGACTGGGATAGGGAGAGATTGAATATGTCGGTAAACACTCCAGCCAGCTGGTCTGCACATGCTCTGATGACACAGCTTGGGATGTCATCTGTAGCTGTCCCGGAAGGGGGAGTAGCAATGGTCAAGAGTTCTGAGTTCTGAGTCCCCAGCTTCAATAAATGCGGCCTCGGGATATCAGGTTTCCAGTTTGTACAAAGTCCAGTATTGTTCCTTTGAGAGCCGTCGCGTGTCGGCTTGAGGGGGAATATACACAGCAGTGACGATGACCGAAGACAATTCTCTCGGGAGGTAATGGAGGTAACGCGCTCGACATTTGATGGTGAGCTATTCCAAATCAGGAGAACAAAAGGACTTGAGTTCCTGTACGTTTCCACAATCACACCATTGGTAGTTAAACATGAAACATACACCTCTACCTTTCTTTCTTCCTGTCCGCACGATGTACGGAGAACCCCGCTGGCTGTATGGACTGGGACAGTATATCCGGACAGTTCTTTATTCCTGTTTGATGTACGGAGAACCCCGCTGGCTGTATGGACGGGGACAGTATATCCGGACAGTTCTTTATTCCTGTTTGATGTACGGAGAACCCCGCTGGCTGTATGGACGGAGACAGTATATCCGGACAGTTCTTTATTCCTGTTTGATGTACGGAGAACCCCGCTGGCTGTATGGACTGGGACAGTATATCCGGACAGTTCTTTATTCCTGTTTGATGTACGGAGAACCCCGCTGGCTGTATGGACGGGGACAGTATATCCGGACAGTTCTTTATTCCTGTTTGATGTACGGAGAACCCCGCTGGCTGTATGGACGGGGACAGTATATCCGGACAGTTCTTTATTCCTGTTTGATGTACGGAGAACCCCGCTGGCTGTATGGACTGGGACAGTATATCCGGACAGTTCTTTATTCCTGTTTGATGTACGGAGAACCCCGCTGGCTGTATGGACGGGGACAGTATATCCGGACAGTTCTTTATTCCTGTTTGATGTACGGAGAATCCCGCTGGCTGTATGGACGGACACAGTATATCCGGAGAGAGCCATGATTCTATGAAACAGAGTAAGTTACAGTCCCTGATATCTCTCTGGAAGGGGATCCTAGCCCTGAGCACGTCTACTTTATTGTCCAGAGACTGAACATTAGCGAGTAATATCCTCGGAAGCGTTGGATGGTATGCACGCCTCCTGAGTCTGACTAAAACCCCACTCCGTATTCCTCTTCTCCATCGACGGCGTCTTGGAGCCCCTGGGATGAGTGGAATTGCCTCGGGGGGTACAAACAAAAGATCCAAATCAGGAAAGTCACATTTCTGGTTCGAAATGCTGGTGAGTGACCACCAATCTAATATCCAAAAGTTATTTTTGGCTGTAGGTAGTAATGCAAGAAACGTTCTGAGCAAGTAATGTAAGAAATACACACACACACACACACACACACACACACACACACACACACACACACACACACACACACACACACACACACACAAACTGCAAAGTTGGCTAGGAGCTAGAAACAGGGAGACCATGTCTGTCTGTGCCATCTTGTTGTTAGTCACATTATCTGTATATCAAGGAGAACATGTTGATGCAGTACTAAATAATGGCATTTCTTGTGCACTCAATCCATTATCTCTCGCTCTCTGATGCCACACACACACACACACACACACACACACACACACACACACACACACACACACACACACACACACACACACACACACACACACACACACACACACACACACACACACACACACACACACACACAGACAGACAGAGCCATGGAACTCAGAGGCAGTTAGAGGAGCATTGCAGAGTGTAGGCAGTAACTGTGGAGGATATGGCTGGCCATGTGCCTAACATGTAACATGTTAGCCCTGCTCCTCTCTGTGTTAGACAGACAGCTCCGTTCCCTCTTTGCTCCTCTTCTCTTCTCCTTGGCTCCTCTCTGTGTTAGACAGACAGCTCCGTTCCCCCGACACCCTCTTCTCCTCTGCTCCTCTCCATTAGCCACAGAAACACACACCACTAGCCTAACACACAGACAAACTGCCAGGCCAACACACACACACACCGCCAAGCACATGAACAGACAAGTGCACACCCACACGCACTCACACACACAAACACACACTGAGAGCGCACCCACACACACCGGCGGGTAGCCTAATTATAGAAGACTGGGCTGCCACCCCACTTCCAGCAGCCAGCATCCAGACACCGACAGATACCCCCCGTAGTCCCATCCATCCATCCCTATCCCCAGCCCTCTAGCCAGGGGCCTGGGTCTGACTCCATCTGGCTGGATGGAGAAACAAGGCTGGAAGAGGGGAGGGTGGTAGAGAGAGGGGTGGATAGAGGAGGAGGACAAGGCTGGAGAGAGAGGCAGAGAGACAGAAGGGTGGGTGGGATCTGAGAGGGGGGGTGTAAGGGTGTGGGAGAGAGACATTAATGGAGAGAGTGGAGAAGAAAGAGTGGATGAGAAGGAAGAGAGACAATGGGAGATGAGATAGAGAGAGCAACAGAGAGAGATAGGGGAGGATTTGGAGAGGAGAGATGGAATGAGATGAGAGATGGAATGAGAGGAGAAGACAGAAAGATGGCGGGAGAACAACGTGTTTGGCATGCAGCATATTCTAACAGCAAAACAACACTGCGAGCATGATATACCGTCACCGTGCCTTCTCAACTACAATAGAGACATGCGTTTCTCCATTGGGGGATAGACTCAGAACGTGTGAGTTCTAGACACGTGACTCTCCTACTATACTGTCCTACCAAGCAAAAAGGCAATAACTGCTCATAGCGTGGAACTGAGATAAATGGTTTTTATTTACCTTGGCTTCACAGCAACTTTATGCAGTTACTACTAACATGACCCCCATTTTCTCCAAAACACAATATAATAGAGGCAGGATACTTGTCCACATGATTAAGTATGTATTTATTGTAGCAAAAATGACATTAACACATTTTTGACCAAATTAGCAGTTACTTCCTTTTTGCTTGGTAGGGCAGTATAGCTGGAGCAGATGAATGCATGAAGAAATAAGTCACTTGTTTACAAAACTATGCTCATACTACTGATTCTGTAGGGAGTGTGTTTGTCATGGTGCACTGATTCTGTAGGGAGTGTGTTTGTCGTAGTGCACTGATTCTGTAGGGAGTGTGTTTGTCGTTGTGCACTGATTCTGTAGGGAGTGTGTTTGTCATAGAGCACTGATTCTGTAGGGAGTGTGTTTGTCGTAGTGCACTGATTCTGTAGGGAGTGTGTTTGTCGTAGTGCACTCACTCGTGCACCAAGGCTCTTGTGTTGACCTTATAAGAAAGTGGGGCTGCAGTAAACACCAACGAATACCTTCAAAAACAGGTCAGTGTATTTTTTTTGGAATGCAACGGTTATGTTTATCTAGTATCTACAACACAACTATTATTATGTGCATTACAGTCTCATTTGCACAAATGCTGTTTATTTGCTTACTCCCAGTTACACACAACCCCTGGTGCATTATGGGTAAGTCAGACTGAGGTCAGTGCTCAATGTTAAATACCCATTGGAAAAGTTAAGAACGCCACATCGAATGAGATGGAGATTCTGAGAGTAACCTCTTCACAACCGCAAACCAACCAATACACACCCTCAATCCCCAACACTGAAGTCAAGTAGTCAAGTAGTGGAGTAGTAAAGTAGTAGAGTAGTAAAGTAGTGGAGTAGTAAAGTAGTAGAGTAGTAAAGTAATAGAGTAGTAGGGTAGTCAAGAAGTAAAGTAGTAAAGTAGAAGAGTAGTAAGGTAGTCAAGTACTAAAGAAGTAGTGTAGTAAAGCAGTAAAGTAGTACAGTAGTAAAGTAGTAGGTAGTAAAGTAGTAGCATAGTAAAGCAGCAAAATAGTACAGAAGTCAAGTAGTAAAGTAGTAGAGTAGTAAGGTAGTCAAGTAGTAAAGTATGAAAGTAGTAGAGTAGTAGAGCAGTAAAGTAGTACAGTGGTAAAGTAGTAAAGTAGTAGGGTAGTAAAGCAGTAAAGTAGTACAGAAGTCAAGTAGTAACGTAGTAGAGTAGTAAAGCAGTAAAGTAGTACAGAAGTAAAGTAGAATGGTAGTAGAGTAGTAAAAGTAGTAGAGTAGTAAGGTAGTTAAGTAGTAAAGTATTAAGGTAGTAGAGTAGTAGAGCAGTAAAGTGGTACAGTAGTAAAGTAGTAGAGTAGTAAAGTAGTACAGTAGTAAAGTAGTAGAGTATTAAAGTAGTAGAGTAGTAGAGTAGTAAAGTAGTAGAGTAGTAAAGTAGTAGAGTAGTAAAATACTAAAGTAATAGAGTAGTAAAGTAGTAGAGTAGTAGAGTAGTAAAGTAGTAGAGTAGTAGAGTAGTAGATTAGTAAAGTAGTAGAGTAGTAAATTAGTAGAGTGGTAGAGTAGTAGAGTAGTAAAGTAGTAGAGTAGCAAAGTAGTAAAGTAGTAGAGTAATAGAGTAGTAGAGTAGTAAAGTAGTAAAGTAGTAAGGTAGTAGAGTAGTAGAGTAGTTGAGTAGTAAGGTAGTAGAGTAGTAAAGTAGTAGAGTAGTAAAGTAGTAAAGTAGTAGAGTAGTAGAGTAGTAAAGTAGTAGAGTAGTAGAGTAGTAGAGTAGTAAAGTAGAGTAGTAATGTAGTAGAGTAGTAAAGTAGTAGAGTAGTAAATTAGTAGAGTAGTAGAGTAGTAGAGTAGTAAAGTAGTAGAGTAGTAGAGTAGTAAAGTAGTAGAGTATTAGATAAGTAAAGTAGTAGAGTAGTAGAGTAGTATAGTGGTAAAGTAGTAGAGTAGTAGAGTAGTAAAGTAGTAGAGTAGTAGAGTAGTAGAGTGGTAAAGTAGTAGAGTAGTAGAGTAGTAGAGTAGTAAAGTAGTAGAGTAGTAGAGTAGTAGAGTAGTAAAGTAGTAGAGTAGTAGAGTAGTAAAGTAGTAGAACAGTAAATTAGTAACGTAGTAGAGTAGTAAAGCAGTAAAGTACTACAGAAGTCAAGTAGAATGGTAGTAGAGCAGTAAAGCAGTAAAGTTGTAGAGTAGTAGAGTAGTAGAGTAGTAGAGTGGTAAAGTAGTAGAGTAGTAGAGTAGTAGAGTAGTAAAGTAGTAGAATAGTAGAGTAGTAAAGTAGTAGAGTAGTAGAGTAGTAAAGTAGTAGAGTAGTAAAGTAGTAGAGTAGTAAAGTAGTAGAGTAGTAAATTAGTAGAGTAGTAGAGTAGTAGAGTAGGAAAGTAGTAGAGTAGTAAAGTAGTAGTGTAGTAAATTAGTAAAGTAGTAAAGTAGTAAATTAGTAGAGTAGTAGAGCAGTAGATTAGTAGAGTAGTAGAGTAGTAGATTAGTAGAGTAGTAGAGTAGTAAAGTAGTAAAGTAGTAGAGTAGTAAAGTAGTAAATTAGTAGAGTAGTAGAGTAGTAAATTAGTAGAGTAGTAGAGTAGTAGAGTAGTAAAGTAGTAGATTAGTAAATTAGTAGAGTAGTAGAGTAGTAAAGTAGTAGATTAGTAAATTAGTAGAGTAGTAGAGTAGTAGAGTAGTAGATTAGTAGAGTAGTAGAGTAGTAAAGTAGTAAAGTAGTAGAGTAGTAAAGTAGTAGATTAGTAAATTAGTAGAGTAGTAGAGTAGTAAATTAGTAGAGTAGTAGAGTAGTAGAGTAGTAGAGTAGTAGATTAGTAGAGTAGTAGAGTAGTAGAGTGGTAAAGTAGTAGAGTAGTAGAGTAGTAGAGTAGTAAAGTAGTAGAGTAGTAGAGTAGTAGAGTAGTAAAGTAGTAGAGTAGTAGAGTAGTAAAGTAGTAGAACAGTAAATTAGTAACGTAGTAGAGTAGTAAAGCAGTAAAGTACTACAGAAGTCAAGTAGAATGGTAGTAGAGCAGTAAAGCAGTAAAGTTGTAGAGTAGTAGAGTAGTAGAGTAGTAGAGTGGTAAAGTAGTAGAGTAGTAGAGTAGTAGAGTAGTAAAGTAGTAGAATAGTAGAGTAGTAGAGTAGTAAAGTAGTAGAGTAGTAAATTAGTAGAGTAGTAAATTAGTAAAGTAGTAAAGTAGTAGTGTAGTAAATTAGTAAAGTAGTAAAGTAGTAAATTAGTAGAGTAGTAGAGCAGTAGATTAGTAGAGTAGTAGAGTAGTAGATTAGTAGAGTAGTAGAGTAGTAAAGTAGTAAAGTAGTAGAGTAGTAAAGTAGTAAATTAGTAGAGTAGTAGAGTAGTAAATTAGTAGAGTAGTAGAGTAGTAGAGTAGTAAAGTAGTAGATTAGTAAATTAGTAGAGTAGTAGAGTAGTAAAGTAGTAGATTAGTAAATTAGTAGAGTAGTAGAGTAGTAGAGTAGTAGATTAGTAGAGTAGTAGAGTAGTAAAGTAGTAAAGTAGTAGAGTAGTAAAGTAGTAGATTAGTAAATTAGTAGAGTAGTAGAGTAGTAAATTAGTAGAGTAGTAGAGTAGTAGAGTAGTAGAGTAGTAGATTAGTAGAGTAGTAGAGTAGTAAAGTAGTAAAGTAGTAGAGTAGTAAAGTAGTAGATTAGTAAATTAGTAGAGTAGTAGAGTAGTAAATTAGTAGAGTAGTAGAGTAGTAGAGTAGTAGAGTAGTAGAGTGGTAAATTAGTAGAGTAGTAGAGTAGTAGAGTAGTAGAGTAGTAGATTAGTAGAGTAGTAGAGTAGTAAAGTAGTAAAGTAGTAGAGTAGTAAAGTAGTAGATTAGTAAATTAGTAGAGTAGTAGAGTAGTAAAGTAGTAGAGTAGTAGAGTAGTAAAGTAGTAGAGTAGTAAAGTAGTAGAGTAGTAAATTAGTAGAGTAGTAGAGTAGTAGAGTAGGAAAGTAGTAGAGTAGTAAAGTAGTAGTGTAGTAAATTAGTAAAGTAGTAAAGTAGTAAATTAGTAGAGTAGTAGAGCAGTAGATTAGTAGAGTAGTAGAGTAGTAGATTAGTAGAGTAGTAGAGTAGTAAAGTAGTAAAGTAGTAGAGTAGTAAAGTAGTAAATTAGTAGAGTAGTAGAGTAGTAAATTAGTAGAGTAGTAGAGTAGTAGATTAGTAGAGTAGTAGAGTAGTAAAGTAGTAAAGTAGTAGAGTAGTAAAGTAGTAGATTAGTAAATTAGTAGAGTAGTAGAGTAGTAAATTAGTAGAGTAGTAGAGTAGTAGAGTAGTAGAGTAGTAGAGTGGTAAATTAGTAGAGTAGTAGAGTAGTAGAGTAGTAGAGTAGTAGATTAGTAGAGTAGTAGAGTAGTAAAGTAGTAAAGTAGTAGAGTAGTAAAGTAGTAGATTAGTAAATTAGTAGAGTAGTAGAGTAGTAAATTAGTAGAGTAGTAGAGTAGTAGAGTAGTAGAGTAGTAGAGTAGTAAAGGTCCAGTGCACTTTTATATTATATTATTTTCTCATCAGATTTATCAGCACCCCTACATCCTGCTGCTATGGACTGGCGCTATTGTAAATATATACCCACCCACCTGTAACCATGCCTTACACGCATGCACGGATACACTTATGCTATACACATACATACCAAGGCAACCCCCCCCCCTTCCCCACACACACACACACACACACACACTTCTCAACCAGCCCCAGTTTGCCACTAAAACAATATGGCCTAGAGCCTTCATTTGCATGGATTTACATGAGATGCCGTATTGGGATTACTTATTCATGAGCCTTTCTCGACATGCAGATTTTGAGCAAAGCAAGCAGATCTGGGCATCACCTTCCATCATACAGACAGGGCCGTGATGCAGGAACGAGACAGGTGCCTCCGACGTCCATTTTGTGTGAATAAAAAGAACAACGTTTTACCAAGCGAGACCACTGACAGTTAACCCTTAAACAAATCAAAAACGAACAACAGGAATGGAGTAAACCAATTAAAATAGGAGAGGGGAAGATAGAGAGGCAGGTAGGACTGAGGGCAGGGCAGTAGTGGCCAGTGAGGACGGAGGGCAGGGAGGACTGAGGGCAGGGCAGTAGTGGCCAGTGAGGACGGAGGGCAGGGAGGACTGAGGGCAGGGCAGTAGTGGCCGGTGAGGACGGAGGGCAGGGAGGACAGAGGGGAGGGCAGTAGTGGCCAGTGAGGACGGAGGGCAGGGAGGACTGAGGGCAGGGCAGTAGTGGCCGGTGAGGACGGAGGGCAGGGAGGACTGAGGGCAGGGCAGTAGTGGCCAGTGAGGACGGAGGGCAGGGAGGACTGAGGGAAGGGCAGTAGTGGCCAGTGAGGACTGAGGGCAGGGCAGTAGTGGCCAGTGAGGACGGAGGGCAGGGAGAACTGAGGGCAGGGCAGTAGAGGTTCCCACATCAAAGCAACTCAAGGTCACATCTGTTTATATTGATGCGCACACAGTACCATTGGTTTGTTATCTTCATGGAAACAAAGCCTGGCTACACTGGTGGAGGGTGCGAGACTCGGTAATATGGAATATCAGAACTAAAACTGTCTGTGAAGTTCTGTTGCATCGATGTTCAACACTAAGAGTTGATTTAATAAGTTTCCTTTACAAGGGAAATCAATTCTGTTGACTTGTTCACTAGTTTCAACTAATTGAGACACACGGATCCGAAAGAGGGTCGCATCAACCGACACGTCACAGAGACGTATACGGAACACCAACTACCGAGCACTGATTCATTTCACTTGTGACACCTCCTTACAAGTATTTCAGTTCCCTGTAAGCTACGGTGGAGAACAGAAGTGAGCTGGAGTCATATCACTTTCCCATTAATAAAACAGGATAAGAGGGAGATTTAAAGGAACTGAGGAGCTTGGTTAAGAGGAATGGTTGCGAGCTGGATGGGAAGTGATGCAGGGAATATGATATGCAGGCAGCTGTACAGTACCTTCAGAAAGTATTCATACCCATGGACGTTTTCCACATTTTGTGGAAGTTATTAATTACACTTTGGATGGTGTATCAATACACCCAGTCACTACAACGATACAGGCGTCCTTCCTAATTCAGTTGCCGGAGAGGAAGAAAACCGCGATAGGAGAAAACTGAGTACTTACTCCACAATACTAACTAACCTAATTGACC